>NW_027185528.1:0-149625 GCF_040183065.1 Periplaneta americana | reverse complement strand
ATCTAAACTCCGTACACTGTGGGTCCCATCTTCTCGCTCCCAATGTTTGCTACATAACTCCGTGCACTGTGGGTCCCATCTTCTCGCTCCCAATATTTGCTACATAACTCCGTGCACTGTGGGTCCCATCTTATCGCTCCCAATGTTTGCTACATAACTCCGAGCACTGTGGGTCCCATCTTCCCGCTCCCAATGTTTCCTACATAACTCCGTGCACTGTGGGTTACATCTTCTCGCTCCCAATGTTTGCTACATAGCTCCGTGCACTGTGAGGCCCATATTCTCGCTCCCAATGTTTTCTACATAACTCCGTGCACTATGGGTCCCATTTTCTCCCTCCCAATGTTTACTACATAACTCCGTGCAATGTGGGTCCCATCTTCTCGGTCCCAATGTTTACTATATAACTCCGTGCACTGTGGGTCCCATCTTCGGCTCTCAATGTTTGCTACATAACTCCGTGCACTGTGGGTCCCATCTCCTCGCTCCCAATGTTTACTACATAAATCCGTGCACTGTGGGTCCCATCTTCCCGCTCCCAATGTTTGCTACATAACTCCGTGCACTGTGGGTCCCATCTTCCCGCTCCCAATGTTTGCTTCATAACTCCGTGCACTGTGGGTAACATCTTCCCTCTCCCAATGTTTGCTACATAACTCCGTGCACTGTGGGTGCCATCTTCCCGCTCCCAATGTTTGCTTCGTAACTCCGTGCACTGTGGGTCCCATCTTCTCGCTCCCAATGTTTGCTACATAACTCCGTGCACTGTGGGTCCCATCTTCTCGCTCCCAATGTTTGTTACATTACTCCGTGCACTGTGGGTCACATCTTCTCGCTCCCAAAGTTTCTACATATCTCCGTGCACAGTGGGTCCCATCTTCTCGATCCCAATGTTTGCTACATAACTCCGTGCACTGTGGGTCCCATCTTCTCGGTCCCAGTCTTTGCTACATAACTCCGTGCACTATGCGTCCCATCTTCTCGCTCCCAATGTTTGCTACATCACTCCGTGCACTGTGGGTCCCATCTTCTCGCTCCCAATGTTTGTCACATAACTCCGTGCACTGTGGGTCCCATCTTCCCGCTCCCAATGTTTGCTTCATAACTCTTGCGCAGTGGGTACTATCTTCTCTCTCCCAATGTTTGCTACATAACTCCGTGCACTGTGGGTCCCATCTTCCCGCTCCCATTGTTTGCTACATAACTCCGTGCACTGTGGGTCCCATCTTCTCGCTCCCAATGTTTGCTCCATTACTCCGTGCACTGTGGGTCCCATCTTCTCGCTCCCAATGTTTGCGTCATATCTCCGTGCACTGTGGGTCCCATCTTCCCGCTCCCAATGTTTGCTACATAAATCCGTGCACTGTGGGTCCCATCTTCCCGCTCCCAATGTTTGCTTCATAACTCCGTGCACTGTAGGTCCCATCTTCTAGCTCCAAATGTTTGCTACATAACTCCGTGCACTGTGGGTCCCATCTTCCCGCTCCCAATGTTTGCTACATAACTCCGTGCACTGTGGGTCCCATGTTCTCGCACCCAATGTTTGCTACATAACTCCGTGCAATGTGGATCCCATCTTCTCGGTCCCAAAGTTTGCTACATAACTCCATTCAATGTGGGTCCCATCTTCTCGGTCCCAATGTTTGCTACAAAACTCCGTGCACTGTGGGTCCCATCTTTTCGCTCCCAATGTTTGCTACATAACTCCGTGCACTGTGGGTCCCATCTTCTCGGTCCCAATGTATGCTACATAACTCCGTGCATTGTGGGTCCCATTTTCTCGCTCCTAATGTTTGCTACATAACTCCGTGCACTGTGGGTCTCATCTTCTCGCTCCGAATGTTTGCTACGTAACTCTGTGCACTGTGGGTCCCTTCTTCCCGCTCCCAATGTTTGCTACATTACTCCGTGCACTGTGGGTCCCATCTTCTCGCTCCAAATGTTTGCTACATTGCTCCATGCACTGTGATGCCCATCTTCTCGCTCCCAATGTTTGCTATATAACTCCGTGGATTGTGGGTCCCATCTTCTCGATCCCAATATTTGCTCCATAACTCCGTGCACTGTGGGTCCCATCTTCTCGCTCCCAATGTTTGCTACATAACTCCGTGCATTGTGGGTCCCATCTTCTCGGTCCCAATGTTTGCTACAAAACTCCGTGCATTGTGGGTCCCATCTTCTCGCACCCAATGTTTGCTACATAACTCCGTGCACTGTGGGTCCCATCTTCTCGCTCCCAATGTTTGCTACATAACTCCTTGCACTGTGGGTCCCACCTGCTCGCTCCCAATATTTGCTACATAACTCCGTGCACTGTAGGTCCCATCTTCCCGCTCCCAATGTTTGCTACATAACTCTGTGCTCTATGTATCCCATCTTCTCGCTCCCAATGTTTGCTACATAAATCCGTGCACTGTGGGTCCCATCTTCTCGCTCCCAATGATTGCTACATAACTCCGTGCACTGTGGGTCCCATCTTCTCGCTCCCAATGTTTGGTACATAACTCCGTGGACTGTGGGTCCAATCTTCCCGCTCCCAATGATTGCTACATAACTCCGTGCATTGTGGGTCCCATTTTCTCGCTCCCAATGTTTGCCACATAAATCCTTGAAATGTGGGTCCCATTTTCTAGCTCCCAATATTTGCTACATAACTCCGTGCATTGTGGGTCCCATCTTCCCTTTCCCAATGTTTGCTACATAACTCCGTGCACTGTGGGACCCATCTTGTCGCTCCAAATGTTTGCTACATTGCTCCGTGCACTGTGAGGCCCATCTTCTCGCTCCCAATGTTTGCTACATAACTCCGTGCACTATGGGTCACATTTTCTCGCCCCCCATGTTTGCTACATTACTCCGTGCACTGTGGGTCCCATCTTCTCGTTCCCAACGTTTGCTACATAACTCCGTGCACTGTGGGTCCCATCTTCTCGCTCACAATGTTTGCTACATAACTCCGTGCACTGTGGGTCCCATCTTCTCGCTCCCAATGTTTGCTACATAACTCCGTGCACTGTGGGTCCCATCTTCCCGCTCCCAATGTTTGCTACATAACTCCGTGCACTGTGGGTCCCATCTTCTCGCTCCCAATGTTTGCTACATAGCTCCGTGCACTGTGAGGCCCATATTCTCGTTCCCAATGTTTGCTACATAACTCCGTGCACTATGGGTCCCATTTTCTCGCTCCCAATGTTTACTACATAACTCCGTGCAATGTGGGTCCCATCTTCCCGCTCCCAATCTTTGCTTCATAACTCCGTACACTGTGGGTCCCATCTTCTCTCTCCCAATGTTTGTTACAAAACTCCATGCACTGTGGGTCCCATCTTCCCGCTCCCAATGTTTGCCTCGTAACTCCGTGCACTGTGGGTCCCATCTTCTCGCTCCCAATGTTTGCTACATAACTCCGTGCACTGTGGGTCCCATCTTCTCGCTCCCAATGTTTGCTACATAACTCCGTGCACTGTGGGTCCCATCTTCCCGCTCCCAATGTTTGCTACATAACTCCGTGCACTGTGGGTCCCATCTTCTCGCTCCCAATGTTTGCTACATAACTCCGTGTACTGTGGGTCCCATCTTCTAGCTCCCAATGTTTGCTACATAACTCCGTGCACTGTGGGTCCCATCTTCTCGCTCCCAATGTTTGCTACATAACTCCGTGCACTGTGGGTCCCATCTTCTCGATTACAATGTTTGCTACATTACTCCGTGCACTGTGGGTCCCATCTTCCCGCTCCCAATGTTTGCTACATAACTCCGTGCACTGTGGGTCCCATCTTCTTGCTCCCAATATTTGCTACATAACTCCGTGCAATGTGGGTCCCATCTTCTCGCTCCCAATGTTTGCTACATAACACCGTGCACTGTAGGTCCCATCTTCCCGCTCTCAATGTTTGCTACATAACTCCGTGCACTGTATGTCCCATCTTCTCGCTCCCAATATTTGGTACATAACTCCGTGCACTGTGGGTCCCATCTTCTCGCTCCCAATGATTGCTACATAACTCCGTGCACTGTGGGTCCCATATTCTCGGTCCCAATGTTTGCCACATAAATCCTTGCAATGTGGTTCCCATTTTCTCGCTCCCAATGTTTGCTACATAACTCCGTGCACTGTGGGTCCCATCTTCTCGGTCCCAATGTTTGCCACATAAATCCTTGCAATGTGGGTCCAATTTTCTCGCTCCCAATCTTTGCTACATAACTCCGTGTACTGTGGGTCCCATGTTCTCGCTCCCAATGTTTGCTACATATCTCCGTGCACTGTGGCTCCCATCTTCTCGCTCCCAAAATTTGCTACATATGTCCGTGCACTGTGGGTCCCATCTTCTCGCTCCCAATGTTTACTACATAACTCCGTGCACTGTGGGTCCCATCTTCCCTTTCCCAATGTTTGCTACATAACTCCGCGCACTGTGGGTCCCATCTTCCCGCTCCCAATATTTGCTTCGTAACTCCGTACACTGTGGGTCCCATCTTCTCGCTCCCAATTTTTGCTACATAACTCCGTGCACTGTGGGTCCCATCTTCTCGTTCCCAAAATTTGCTACATAACTCCGTGCACTGTGGGTCCCATCTTCCCGCTCCCAATGTTTGCTACATAACTCCGTGCACTATGGATCCCATCTTCTCGCTCCCAATGTTTGCTACATAACTCCGTGCACTGTGGGTCCCATCTTCTCGCTCCCAATGTTTGCTACATAACTCCGTGCACTGTGGGTCCCATCTTTTCGGTCCCAATCTACGCTACATAACTCCGTGCACTATGGGTCCCATCTTCTCGCCCCAATGTTTGCTACATAACTCCGTGCACTCTGGGTCCCATCTTCTCGCTCCCAATATTTGTTACATAACTCCGTGCACTGTAGGTCCCATCTTCTCGCTCCCAATGTTTGCTACATAACTCCATGCACTATGGGTCCCATCTTCTCGGTCCCAATGTTTGCTGCATTAACTCCGTGCACTGTGGGTCCCATCTTCTCGGTCCCAATGTTTGCTACATAACTCCGTGCACTGTGGGTCCTATCTTCTAGCTCCCAATGTTTGCTACATAACTCCGTGCACTGTGGGTCCCATCTTCTCGGTCCCAATGTTTGCTACAAAACTCCGTGCACTGTGGGTCCCATCTTCTCGCTCCCAATGTTTGCTACATAACTCCGTGCACTGTGGGTAGCATCTTCTCTCTCCCAATGTTTGCTTCATAACTCCGTGCACTGTGGGTCCCATCTTCTCGCTCCCAATACATGCTACCTAACTCCGTGCACTGTGGGTCCCATCTTCCCGCTCCCAATGTTTGCTTCATAACTCTTCGCGCTGTGGGTCCCATCTTCTCTCTCCCAATGTTTCCAAATAACTCCGTGCACTGTGGGTCCCATTTTCCCGCTCCTAATGTTTGCTACATTACTCCGTGCACTGTGGGTCCCATCTTCTCGCTCCCAATGTTTGCTACAAAACTCCGTGCACTGTGGGTCCCATCTTCTCGCTCCCAATGTTTGCTACATAACTCCGTGCATTGTGGGTAACATCTTCAGACCCCCAATATTTCCTACATAACTCCGTGCACTGTGGGTCCCATCTTCTCGGTCCCAATGTATGCTACATAACTCCGTGCATTGTGGGTCCCATCTTCTCGCTCCTAATGTTTGCAACATAACTCCGTGCACTGTGGGTCTCATCTTCTCGCTCCCAATGTTTGCTACGTAACTCCGTGCACTGTGGGTCCCTTCTTCCCGCTCCCAATGTTTGCTACATAACTCCGTGCACTGTGGGTCCCATCTTCTCGCTCCAAATGTTTGCTACATTGCTCCATGCACTGTGATGCCCATCTTCTCGCTCCCAATGTTTGCTATATAACTCCGTGGATTGTGGGTCCCATCTTCTCGATCCCAATATTTGCTCCATAACTCCGTGCACTGTGGGTCCCATCTTCTTGCTCCCAATGTTTGCTACATAACTCCGTGCACTGTGGGTCCCATCTTTTCGGTCCCAATGTTTGCTACATAACTCCGTGCACTGTGGTACCCATCTTCTCGCTCCAAATGTTTGCTACATTGCTCCGTGCACTGTGGGTCCCATCTTCCAGCTCATAATGTTTGCTACATAACTCCGCGCACTGTGGGTCCCATCTTCTCGCTCCCAATGTTTGCTACATAGCTCCGTGCACTGTGAGGCCCATATTCTCGTTCCCAATGTTTGCTACATAACTCCGTGCACTATGGGTCCCATTTTCTCGCTCCCAATGTTTACTACATAACTCCGTGCAATGTGGGTCCCATCTTCTCGGTCCCAATATTTGCGACATAACTCCGTGCACAGTGGGTCCCATCTTCTCGCTCCCAATGTTTGCTACATAACTCCGTGTACTGTGGGTCCCATCTCCTCGCTCCCAATGTTTACTACATAACTCAGTGCACTGTGGGTCCCATCTTCCCGCTCCCAATGTTTGCTACATAACTCCGTGCACTGTGGGTCCCATCTTCCCGCTCCCAATCTTTGCTTCATAACTCCGTACGCTGTGGGTCCCATCTTCTCTCTCCCAATGTTTGCTACAAAACTCTGTGCACTGTGGGTCCCATCTTCCCGCTCCCAATGTTTGCCTCGTAACTCCGTGCACTGTGGGTCCCATCTTCTCGCTCCAATGTTTGCTACATAACTCCGTGCACTGTGGGTCCCATCTTCTCGCTCCCAATGTTTGCTACATAACTCCGTGCACTGTGGGTCCCATCTTCCCGCTCCCAATGTTTGCTATATAACTCCGTGCACTGTGGGTCCCATCTTCTCGCTCCCAATGTTTGCTACATAACTCCGTGTACTGTGGGTCCCATCTTCTAGAACCAATGTTTGCTACATAACTCCGTGCACTGTGGGTCCCATCTTCTCGCTCCCAATGTTTGCTACATAACTCCGTGCACTGTGGGTCCCATCTTCTCGATTACAATGTTTGCTACATTACTCCGTGCACTGTGGGTCACATCTTCCCACTCCCAATGTTTGCTACATAACTCCGTGCACTGTGGGTCCCATCTTCTTGCTCCCAATATTTGCTACATAACTCCGTGCACTGTGGGTCCCATCTTCTCGCTCCCAATGTTTGCTACATAACACCGTGCACTGTAGGTCCCATCTTCCCGCTCTCAATGTTTGCTACATAACTCCGTGCACTGTATGTCCCATCTTCTCGCTCCCAATATTTGGTACATAACTCCGTGCACTGTGGGTCCCATCTTCTCGCTCCCAATGATTGCTACATAACTCCGTGCACTGTGGGTCCCATCTTCTCGGTCCCAATGTTTGCCACATAAATCCTTGCAATGTGGGTCCCATTTTCTCGCTCCCAATGTTTGCTACATAACTCCGTGCACTGTGGGTCCCATCTTCTCGGTCCCAATGTTTGCCACATAAATCCTTGCAATGTGGGTCCAATTTTCTCGCTCCCAATCTTTGCTACATAACTCCGTGTACTGTGGGTCCCATGTTCTCGCTCCCAATGTTTGCTACATATCTCCGTGCATTGTGGCTCACATCTTCTCGCTCCCAAAATTTGCTACATAAGTCCGTGCACTGTGGGTCCCATCTTCTCGCTCCCAATGTTTACTACATAACTCCGTGCACTGTGGGTCCCATCTTCCCTTTCCCAATGTTTGCTACATAACTCCGCGCACTGTGGGTCCCATCTTCCCGCTCCCAATATTTGCTTCGCAACTCCGTACACTGTGGGTCCCATATTCTCGCTCCCAATTTTTGCTACATAACTCCGTGCACTGTGGGTCCCATCTTCTCGCTCCCAATGTTTGCTACATAACTCCGTGCACCGTGGGTCCCATCTTTTCGGTCCCAATCTACGCTACATAACTCCGTGCACTATAGGTCCCATCTTCTCGCCCCAATGTTTGCTACATAACTCCGTGCACTCTGGGTCCCATCTTCTCGCTCCCAATATTTGTTACATAACTCCGTGCACTGTGGGTCCCATCTTCTCGCTCCCAATGTTTGCTACATAACTCCATGCACTATGGGTCCCATCTTCTCGGTCCCAATGTTTGCTGCATAACTCCGTGCACTGTGGGTCCCATCTTCTCGGTCCCAATGTTTGCTACATAACTCCGTGCACTGTGGGTCCTATCTTCTAGCTCCCAATGTTTGCTACATAACTCCGTGGACTGTGGGTCCCATCTTCTCGGTCCCAATGTTTGCTACATAACTCCGTGCACTGTGGGTCCCATCTTCTCGCTCCCAATGTTTGCTACATAACTCCGTGCACTGTGGGTAGCATCTTCTCGCTCATAATGTTTGCTTCATAACTCCATGCACTGTGGGTCCCATCTTCTCGCTCCCAATACATGCTACCTAACTCCGTGCACTGTGGGTCCCATCTTCCCGCTCCCAATGTTTGCTTCATAACTCTTCGCGCTGTGGGTCCCATCTTCTCTCTCCCAATGTTTCCTACATAACTTCGTGCACTGTGGGTCCCATCTTCCCGCTCCCAATGTTTGCTACATTACTCCGTGCACTGTGGGTCCCATCTTCTCGCTCCCAATGTTTGCTACATACCTCCGTGCACTGTGGGTCCCATCTTCTCGCTCCCAATGTTTGCTACATAACTCCGTGCACTGTGGGTAACATCTTCAGACCCCCAATATTTCCTACATAACTCCGTGCACTGTGGGTCACATCTTCTCGCTCCCAATGTGTGCTACATAACTCCGTGCACTGTGTGTCCCATCTTCTCGCTCCCAATGTTTGCTACAGAACTCCGTGCACTGTGGGTCCCATCTTCTAGCTCCCAATGTTTGCTACATAACTGCGTGCACTATGGGTCCCATTTTCTCGCTTCCTATGTTTACTATATAACTCCGTGCACTGTGGGTCCCATCTTCTCGGTCCCAATGTTTACTACATATCTCCGAGCACTGTGGGTCCCATCTTCTCGCTCCCAATGTTTTCTACATATCTCCGTGCACTGTGGGTCCCATATTCTCGCTCCCAATGTTTACTACATAACTCCGTGCACTGTGGGTCCCATCTTCCCGCTCCCAATCTTTTGCTTCGTAACTCCGTGCACTGTGGGTCCCATCTTATCGCTCCCAATGATTGCTACATAAATCCGTGCACTGTGGGTCCCATCTTTTCGCTCCCAATGTTTGCTACATAATTCCGTGCACTGTGGGTCCCATCATCCCGCTCCCAACGTTTACTACATAACTCCGAGCACTGTGGGTCCCATCTTCACGCTCCCAATGTTTGCTACATAACTCCGTGCACTGTGGGTTACATCTTCTCGCTCCCAATGTTTGCTACATAGCTCCGTGCATTGTGAGGCACATATTCTCGCTCCCAATGTTTGCTACATAACTCCGTGCACTATGGGTCCCTTTTTCTCGCTCCCAATGTTTACTACATAACTCCGTGCAATGTGGGTCCCATCTTCTCGGTCCCAATGTTTACTACATAACTCCGTGCACTGTGGGTCCCATCTTCTCGCTCCCAATGTTTGCTACATAACTCCGTGCACTGTGGGTCCCATCTCCTCGCTCCCAATGTTTACTACATAACTCCGTGCACTGTGGGTCCCATCTTCCCGCTCCCAATGTTTGCTACATAACTCCGTGCACTGTGGGTCCCATCTTCCCGCTCCCAATGTTTGCTTCATAACTCCGTGCACTGTGGGTAACATCTTCCCTCTCCCAATGTTTGCTACATAACTCCGTGCACTGTGGGTCCCATCTTCTCGCTCCCAATGTTTGCTACATAACTCCGTGCACTGTGGGTCCCATCTTTTCGGTCCCAATCTATGCTACATAACTCCGTGCACTATGGGTCCCATCTTCTCGCCCCAATGTTTGCTACATAACTCCGTGCACTCTGGATCCCATCTTCTCGCTCCCAATATTTGTTACATAACTCCGTGCACTGTATTTCCCATCTTCTCGCTCCCAATGTTTGCTACATAACTCCATGCACTATGGGTCCCATCTTCTCGGTCCCAATGTTTGCTGCATAACTCCGTGCACTGTGGGTCCCATCTTCTCGGTCCCAATGTTTGCTACATAACTCCGTGCACTGTGGGTCCTATCTTCTAGCTCCCAATGTTTGCTACATAACTCCGTGCACTGTGGGTCCCATCTTCTCGGTCCCAATGTTTGCTACATAACTCCGTGCACTGTGGGTCCCATCTTCTCGCTCCCAATGTTTGCTACATAACTCCGTGCACTGTGGGTAGCATCTTCTCGCTCCCAATGTTTGCTTCATAACTCCGTGCACTGTGGGTCCCATCTTCTCGCTCCCAATACATGCTACCTAACTCCGTGCACTGTGGGTCCCATCTTCCCGCTCCCAATGTTTGCTTCATAACTCTTCGCGCTGTGGGTCCCATCTTCTCTCTCCCAATGTTTCCTACATAACTCCGTGCACTGTGGGTCCCATTTTCCCATTCCTAATGTTTGCTACATTACTCCGTGCACTGTGGGTCCCATCTTCTCGCTCCCAATGTTTGCTACAAAACTCCGTGCACTGTGGGTCCCATCTTCTCGCTCCCAATGTTTGCTACATAACTCCGTGCACTGTGGGTAACATCTTCAGACCCCCAATATTTCCTACATAACTCCGTTGCACTGTGGGTCCCATCTTCTCGGTCCCAATGTATGCTACATAACTCCGTGCATTGTGGGTCCCATCTTCTCGCTCCTAATGTTTGCAACATAACTCCGTGCACTGTGGGTCTCATCTTCTCGCTCCCAATGTTTGCTACGTAACTCCGTGCACTGTGGGTCCCTTCTTCCCGCTCCCAATGTTTGCTACATAACTCCGTGCACTGTGGGTCCCATCTTCTCGCTCCAAATGTTTGCTACATTGCTCCATGCACTGTGATGCCCATCTTCTCGCTCCCAATGTTTGCTATATAACTCCGTGGATTGTGGGTCCCATCTTCTCGATCCCTATATTTGCTCCATAACTCCGTGCACTGTGGGTCCCATCTTCTCGCTCCCAATGTTTGCTACATAACTCCGTGCACTGTGGGTCCCATCTTCTCGGTCCCAATGTTTGCTACATAACTCCGTGCACTGTCGGTCCCATCTTCTCGCACCCAATGTTTGCTACATAACTCCGTGCACTGTGGGTCCCATCTTCTCGCTCCCTATGTTTGCTACATAACTCCGTGCACTGTGAGTCCCATCTTCCCGTTCCCAATGTTTGCTACATAACTCCGTGCACTGTGGGACCCATCTTCTCGCTCCAAATGTTTGCTACATTGCTCCGTGCACTGTGAGGCCCATCTTCTCGCTCCCAATATTTGCTACATAACTCCGTGCACTATGGGTCACATTTTCTCGCCCCCCATATTTGCTACATTACTCCGTGCACTGTGGGTCCCATCTTCTCGGTCCCAATGTTTGCTACATAACTCCGTGCACTGTGGGTCCCATCTTCTCGCTCCCAATGTTTGCTACATAACTCCGTGCACTGTGGGTCCCATCTTTTCGCTCCCAATATTTGCTACATAACTCCGTGCACTGTGGGTCCCATCTTCCAGCTCCCAATGTTTGCTACATAACTCCGCGCACTGTGGGTCCCATCTTCTCGCTCCCAATGTTTGCTACATAGCTCCGTGCACTGTGAGGCCCATATTCTCGTTCCCAATGTTTGCTACATAACTCCGTGCACTATGGGTCCCATTTTCTCGCTCACAATGTTTACTACATAACTCCGTGCAATGTGGGTCCCATCTTCTCGGTCCCAATATTTGCGACATAACTCCGTGCACAGTGGGTCCCATCTTCTCGCTCCCAATGTTTGCTACATAACTCCGTGCACTGTGGGTCGCATCTCCTCGCTCCCAATGTTTACTACATAACTCAGTTCACTGTGGGTCCCATCTTCCCGCTCCCAATGTTTGCTACATAACTCCGTGCACTGTGGGTCCCATCTTCCCGCTCCCAATCTTTGCTTCATAACTCCGTACGCTGTGGGTCCCATCTTCTCTCTCCCAATGTTTGCTACAAAACACCGTGCACTGTGGGTCCCATCTTCCCGCTCCCAATGTTTGCCTCGTAACTCCGTGCACTGTGGGTCCCATCTTCTCGCTCCAATGTTTGCTTCATAACTCCGTGCACTGTGGGTCCCATCTTCTCGCTCCCAATGTTTGCTACATAACTCCGTGCACTGTGGGTCCCATCTTCCCGCTCCCAATGTTTGCTACATAACTCCGTGCACTGTGGGTCCCATCTTCTCGCTCCCAATGTTTGCTACATAACTCCGTGTACTGTGGGTCCCATCTTCTAGAACCAATGTTTGCTACATAACTCCGTGCACTGTGGGTCCCATCTTCTCGCTCCCAATGTTTGCTACATAACTCCGTGCACTGTGGGTCCCATCTTCTCGATTACAATGTTTGCTACATTACTCCGTGCACTGTGGGTCACATCTTCCCGCTCCCAATGTTTGCTACATAACTCCGTGCACTGTGGGTCCCATCTTCTTGCTCCCAATATTTGCTACATAACTCCGTGCACTGTGGGTCCCATCTTCTCGCGCCCAATGTTTGCTACATAACACCGTGCACTGTAGGTCCCATCTTCCCGCTCTCAATGTTTGCTACATAACTCCGTGCACTGTATGTCCCATCTTCTCGCTCCCAATATTTGGTACATAACTCCGTGCACTGTGGGTCCCATCTTCTCGCTCCCAATGATTGCTACATAACTCCGTGCACTGTGGGTCCCATCTTCTCGGTCCCAATGTTTGCCACATAAATCCTTGCAATGTGGGTCCCATTTTCTCGCTCCCAATGTTTGCTACATAACTCCGTGCACTGTGGGTCCCATCTTCTCGGTCCCAATGTTTGCCACATAAATCCTTGCAATGTGGGTCCAATTTTCTCGCTCCCAATCTTTGCTACATAACTCCGTGTACTGTGGGTCCCATGTTCTCGCTCCCAATGTTTGCTACATATCTCCGTGCACTGTGGCTCCCATCTTCTCGCTCCCAAAATTTGCTACATAAGTCCGTGCACTGTGGGTCCCATCTTCTCGCTCCCAATGTTTACTACATAACTCCGTGCACTGTGGGTCCCATCTTCACTTTCCCAATGTTTGCTACATAACTCCGCGCACTGTGGGTCCCATCTTCCCGCTCCCAATATTTGCTTCGCAACTCCGTACACTGTGGGTCCCATCTTCTCGCTCCCAATTTTTGCTACATAACTCCGTGCACTGTGGGTCCCATCTTCTCGCTCCCAAAATTTGCTACATAACTCCGTGAACTGTGGGTCCCATCTTCCCGCTCCCAATGTTTGCTACATAACTCCGTGCACTATGGATGCCATCTTCTCGCTCCCAATGTTTGCTACATAACTCCGTGCACTGTGGGTCCCATCTTCTCGCTCCCAATGTTTGCTACATAACTCCGTGCACCGTGGGTCCCATCTTTTCGGTCCCAATCTACGCTACATAACTCCGTGCACTATGGGTCCCATCTTCTCGCCCCAATGTTTGCTACATAACTCCGTGCACTCTGGGTCCCATCTTCTCGCTCCCAATATTTGTTACATAACTCCGTGCACTGTGGGTCCCATCTTCTCGCTCCCAATGTTTGCTACATAACTCCATGCACTATGGGTCCCATCTTCTCGGTCCCAATGTTTGCTGCATAACTCCGTGCACTGTGGGTCCCATCTTCTCGGTCCCAATGTTTGCTACATAACTCCGTGCACTGTGGGTCCTATCTTCTAGCTCCCAATGTTTGCTACATAACTCCGTGCACTGTGGGTCCCATCTTCTCGGTCCCAATGTTTGCTACATAACTCCGTGCACTGTGGGTTCCATCTTCTCGCTCCCAATGTTTGCTACATAACTCCGTGCACTGTGGGTAGCATCTTCTCGCTCCCAATGTTTGCTTCATAACTCCGTGCACTGTGGGTCCCATCTTCTCGCTCCCAATGATTGCTACATAACTCCGTGCACTGTGGGTAACATCTTCAGACCCCCAATATTTCCTACATAACTCCGTGCACTGTGGGTCACATCTTCTCGCTCCCAATGTATGCTACATAACTCCGTGCACTGTGTGTCCCATCTTCTCGCTCCCAATGTTTGCTACAGAGCTCCGTGCACTGTGGGTCCCATCTTCTAGCTCCCAAGGTTTGCTACATAACTGCGTGCACTATGGGTCCCATTTTCTCGCTTCCTATGTTTACTATATAACTCCGTGCACTGTGGGTCCCATCTTCTCGGTCCCAATGTTTACTACATATCTCCGAGCACTGTGGGTCCCATCTTCTCGCTCCCAATGTTTTCTACATATCTCCGTGCACTGTGGGTCCCATCTTCTCGCTCCCAATGTTTACTACATAACTCCGTGCACTGTGGGTCCCATCTTCCCGCTCCCAATGTTTGCTTCGTAACTCCGTGCACTGTGGGTCCCATCTTATCGCTCCCAATGATTGCTACATAACTCCGTGCACTGTGGGTCCCATCTTTTCGCTCCCAATGTTTGCTACATAATTCCGTGCACTGTGGGTCCCATCATCCCGCTCCCAATGTGTACTACATAACTCCGAGCACTGTGGATCCCATCTTCACGCTCCCAATGTTTGCTACATAACTCCGTGCACTGTGGGTTACATCTTCTCTCTCCCAATGTTTGCTACATAGCTCCGTGCACTGTGAGGCACATATTCTCGCTCCCAATGTTTGCTACATAACTCCGTGCACTATGGGTCCCATTTTCTCGCTCCCAATGTTTACTACATAACTCCGTGCAATGTGGGTCCCATCTTCTCGGTCCCAATGTTTACTACATAACTCCGTGCACTGTGGGTCCCATCTTCTCGCTCCCAATGTTTGCTACATAACTCCGTGCACTGTGGGTCCCATCTCCTCGCTCCCAATGTTTACTACATAACTCCGTGCACTGTGGGTCCCATCTTCCCGCTCCCAATATTTGCTACATAACTCCGTGCACTGTGGGTCCCATCTTCCCGCTCCCAATGTTTGCTTCATAACTCCGTGCACTTTGGGTAACATCTTCCCTCTCCCAATGTTTGCTACATAACTCCGTGCACTGTGGGTCCCATCTTCTCGCTCCCAATGTTTACTACATAACTCCGTGCACTGTGGGTCCCATCTTCCCGCTCCCAATGTTTGCTTCGTAACTCCGTGCACTGTGGGTCCCATCTTATCGCTCCCAATGATTGCTAAATATCTCCGTGCACTGTGGGTCCCATCTTTTCGCTCCCAATGTTTGCTACATAATTCCGTGCACTGTGGGTCCCATCATCCCGCTCCCAATGTGTACTACATAACTCCGAGCACTGTGGATCCCATCTTCACGCTCCCAATGTTTGCTACATAACTCCGTGCACTGTGGGTTACATCTTCTCTCTCCCAATGTTTGCTACATAGCTCCGTGCACTGTGAGGCACATATTCTCGCTCCCAATGTTTGCTACATAACTCCGTGCACTATGGGTCCCATTTTCTCGCTCCCAATGTTTACTACATAACTCCGTGCAATGTGGGTCCCATCTTCTCGGTCCCAATGTTTACTACATAACTCCGTGCACTGTGGGTCCCATCTTCTCGCTCCCAATGTTTGCTACATAACTCCGTGCACTGTGGGTCCCATCTCCTCGCTCCCAATGTTTACTACATAACTCCGTGCACTGTGGGTCCCATCTTCCCGCTCCCAATATTTGCTACATAACTCCGTGCACTGTGGGTCCCATCTTCCCGCTCCCAATGTTTGCTTCATAACTCCGTGCACTTTGGGTAACATCTTCCCTCTCCCAATGTTTGCTACATAACTCCGTGCACTGTGGGTCCCATCTTCCCGCTCCCAATGTTTGCTTCGTAACTCCGTGCACTGTGGGTCCCATCTTCTCGCTCCCAATGTTTGCTACATAACTCCGTGCACTGTGGGTCCCATCTTCTCACTCCCAATGTTTGTTACATAACTCCGTGCACTGTGGGTCCCATCTTCTCGCTCCCAATGTTTGCTACATAACTCCGTGCACTGTGGGTAGCATCTTCTCGCTCCCAATGTTTGCTTCATAACTCCGTGCACTGTGGGTCCCATCTTCTCGCTCCCAATACATGCTACCTAACTCCGTGCACTGTGGGTCCCATCTTCCCGCTCCCAATGTTTGCTTCATAACTCTTCGCGCTGTGGGTCCCATCTTCTCTCTCCCAATGTTTCCTACATAACTCCGTGCACTGTGGGTCCCATTTTCCCGTTCCTAATGTTTGCTACATTACTCCGTGCACTGTGGGTCCCATCTTCTCGCTCCCAATGTTTGCTACAAAACTCCGTGCACTGTGGGTCCCATCTTCTCGCTCCCAATGTTTGCTACATAACTCCGTGCACTGTGGGTAACATCTTCAGACCCCCAATATTTCCTACATAACTCCGTTGCACTGTGGGTCCCATCTTCTCGGTCCCAATGTATGCTACATAACTCCGTGCATTGTGGGTCCCATCTTCTCGCTCCTAATGTTTGCAACATAACTCCGTGCACTGTGGGTCTCATCTTCTCGCTCCCAATGTTTGCTACGTAACTCCGTGCACTGTGGGTCCCTTCTTCCCGCTCCCAATGTTTGCTACATAACTCCGTGCACTGTGGGTCCCATCTTCTCGCTCCAAATGTTTGCTACATTGCTCCATGCACTGTGATGCCCATCTTCTCGCTCCCAATGTTTGCTATATAACTCCGTGGATTGTGGGTCCCATCTTCTCGATCCCTATATTTGCTCCATAACTCCGTGCACTGTGGGTCCCATCTTCTCGCTCCCAATGTTTGCTACATAACTCCGTGCACTGTGGGTCCCATCTTCTCGGTCCCAATGTTTGCTACATAACTCCGTGCACTGTCGGTCCCATCTTCTCGCACCCAATGTTTGCTACATAACTCCGTGCACTGTGGGTCCCATCTTCTCGCTCCCTATGTTTGCTACATAACTCCGTGCACTGTGAGTCGCATCTTCCCGTTCCCAATGTTTGCTACATAACTCCGTGCACTGTGGGACCCATCTTCTCGCTCCAAATGTTTGCTACATTGCTCCGTGCACTGTGAGGCCCATCTTCTCGCTCCCAATATTTGCTACATAACTCCGTGCACTATGGGTCACATTTTCTCGCCCCCCATGTTTGCTACATTACTCCGTGCACTGTGGGTCCCATCTTCTCGGTCCCAATGTTTGCTACATAACTCCGTGCACTGTGGGTCCCATCTTCTCGCTCCCAATGTTTGCTACATAACTCCGTGCACTGTGGGTCCCATCTTTTCGCTCCCAATATTTGCTACATAACTCCGTGCACTGTGGGTCCCATCTTCCAGCTCCCAATGTTTGCTACATAACTCCGCGCACTGTGGGTCCCATCTTCTCGCTCCCAATGTTTGCTACATAGATCCGTGCACTGTGAGGCCCATATTCTCGTTCCCAATGTTTGCTACATAACTCCGTGCACTATGGGTCCCATTTTCTCGCTCACAATGTTTACTACATAACTCCGTGCAATGTGGGTCCCATCTTCTCGGTCCCAATATTTGCGACATAACTCCGTGCACAGTGGGTCCCATCTTCTCGCTCCCAATGTTTGCTACATAACTCCGTGCACTGTGGGTCGCATCTCCTCGCTCCCAATGTTTACTACATAACTCAGTGCACTGTGGGTCCCATCTTCCCGCTCCCAATGTTTGCTACATAACTCCGTGCACTGTGGGTCCCATCTTCCCGCTCCCAATCTTTGCTTCATAACTCCGTACGCTGTGGGTCCCATCTTCTCTCTCCCAATGTTTGCTACAAAACACCGTGCACTGTGGGTCCCATCTTCCCGCTCCCAATGTTTGCCTCGTAACTCCGTGCACTGTGGGTCCCATCTTCTCGCTCCAATGTTTGCTTCATAACTCCGTGCACTGTGGGTCCCATCTTCTCGCTCCCAATGTTTGCTACATAACTCCGTGCACTGTGGGTCCCATCTTCCCGCTCCCAATGTTTGCTACATAACTCCGTGCACTGTGGGTCCCATCTTCTCGCTCCCAATATTTGCTACATAACTCCGTGTACTGTGGGTCCCATCTTCTAGAACCAATGTTTGCTACATAACTCCGTGCACTGTGGGTCCCATCTTCTCGCTCCCAATGTTTGCTACATAACTCCCTGCACTGTGGGTCCCATCTTCTCGATTACAATGTTTGCTACATTACTCCGTGCACTGTGGGTCACATCTTCTCGCTCCCAATGTTTGCTACATAACTCCGTGCACTGTGGGTAGCATCTTCTCGCTCCCAATGTTTGCTTCATAACTCCGTGCACTGTGGGTCCCATCTTCTCGCTCCCAATGATTGCTACATAACTCCGTGCACTGTGGGTAACATCTTCAGACCCCCAATATTTCCTACATAACTCCGTGCACTGTGGGTCACATCTTCTCGCTCCCAATGTATGCTACATAACTCCGTGCACTGTGTGTCCCATCTTCTCGCTCCCAATGTTTGCTACAGAGCTCCGTGCACTGTGGGTCCCATCTTCTAGCTCCCAAGGTTTGCTACATAACTGCGTGCACTATGGGTCCCATTTTCTCGCTTCCTATGTTTACTATATAACTCCGTGCACTGTGGGTCCCATCTTCTCGGTCCCAATGTTTACTACATATCTCCGAGCACTGTGGGTCCCATCTTCTCGCTCCCAATGTTTTCTACATATCTCCGTGCACTGTGGGTCCCATCTTCTCGCTCCCAATGTTTACTACATAACTCCGTGCACTGTGGGTCCCATCTTCCCGCTCCCAATGTTTGCTTCGTAACTCCGTGCACTGTGGGTCCCATCTTATCGCTCCCAATGATTGCTACATAACTCCGTGCACTGTGGGTCCCATCTTTTCGCTCCCAATGTTTGCTACATAATTCCGTGCACTGTGGGTCCCATCATCCCGCTCCCAATGTGTACTACATAACTCCGAGCACTGTGGATCCCATCTTCACGCTCCCAATGTTTGCTACATAACTCCGTGCACTGTGGGTTACATCTTCTCTCTCCCAATGTTTGCTACATAGCTCCGTGCACTGTGAGGCACATATTCTCGCTCCCAATGTTTGCTACATAACTCCGTGCACTATGGGTCCCATTTTCTCGCTCCCAATGTTTACTACATAACTCCGTGCAATGTGGGTCCCATCTTCTCGGTCCCAATGTTTACTACATAACTCCGTGCACTGTGGGTCCCATCTTCTCGCTCCCAATGTTTGCTACATAACTCCGTGCACTGTGGGTCCCATCTCCTCGCTCCCAATGTTTACTACATAACTCCGTGCACTGTGGGTCCCATCTTCCCGCTCCCAATATTTGCTACATAACTCCGTGCACTGTGGGTCCCATCTTCCCGCTCCCAATGTTTGCTTCATAACTCCGTGCACTTTGGGTAACATCTTCCCTCTCCCAATGTTTGCTACATAACTCCGTGCACTGTGGGTCCCATCTTCTCGCTCCCAATGTTTACTACATAACTCCGTGCACTGTGGGTCCCATCTTCCCGCTCCCAATGTTTGCTTCGTAACTCCGTGCACTGTGGGTCCCATCTTATCGCTCCCAATGATTGCTAAATAACTCCGTGCACTGTGGGTCCCATCTTTTCGCTCCCAATGTTTGCTACATAATTCCGTGCACTGTGGGTCCCATCATCCCGCTCCCAATGTGTACTACATAACTCCGAGCACTGTGGATCCCATCTTCACGCTCCCAATGTTTGCTACATAACTCCGTGCACTGTGGGTTACATCTTCTCTCTCCCAATGTTTGCTACATAGCTCCGTGCACTGTGAGGCACATATTCTCGCTCCCAATGTTTGCTACATAACTCCGTGCACTATGGGTCCCATTTTCTCGCTCCCAATGTTTACTACATAACTCCGTGCAATGTGGGTCCCATCTTCTCGGTCCCAATGTTTACTACATAACTCCGTGCACTGTGGGTCCCATCTTCTCGCTCCCAATGTTTGCTACATAACTCCGTGCACTGTGGGTCCCATCTCCTCGCTCCCAATGTTTACTACATAACTCCGTGCACTGTGGGTCCCATCTTCCCGCTCCCAATATTTGCTACATAACTCCGTGCACTGTGGGTCCCATCTTCCCGCTCCCAATGTTTGCTTCATAACTCCGTGCACTTTGGGTAACATCTTCCCTCTCCCAATGTTTGCTACATAACTCCGTGCACTGTGGGTCCCATCTTCCCGCTCCCAATGTTTGCTTCGTAACTCCGTGCACTGTGGGTCCCATCTTCTCGCTCCCAATGTTTGCTACATAACTCCGTGCACTGTGGGTCCCATCTTCTCACTCCCAATGTTTGTTACATAACTCCGTGCACTGTGGGTCCCATCTTCTCGCTCCCAATGTTTGCTACATAACTCCGTGCACTGTGGGTAGCATCTTCTCGCTCCCAATGTTTGCTTCATAACTCCGTGCACTGTGGGTCCCATCTTCTCGCTCCCAATACATGCTACCTAACTCCGTGCACTGTGGGTCCCATCTTCCCGCTCCCAATGTTTGCTTCATAACTCTTCGCGCTGTGGGTCCCATCTTCTCTCTCCCAATGTTTCCTACATAACTCCGTGCACTGTGGGTCCCATTTTCCCGTTCCTAATGTTTGCTACATTACTCCGTGCACTGTGGGTCCCATCTTCTCGCTCCCAATGTTTGCTACAAAACTCCGTGCACTGTGGGTCCCATCTTCTCGCTCCCAATGTTTGCTACATAACTCCGTGCACTGTGGGTAACATCTTCAGACCCCCAATATTTCCTACATAACTCCGTTGCACTGTGGGTCCCATCTTCTCGGTCCCAATGTATGCTACATAACTCCGTGCACTGTGGGTCCCATCTTCTCGCTCCTAATGTTTGCAACATAACTCCGTGCACTGTGGGTCTCATCTTCTCGCTCCCAATGTTTGCTACGTAACTCCGTGCACTGTGGGTCCCTTCTTCCCGCTCCCAATGTTTGCTACATAACTCCGTGCACTGTGGGTCCCATCTTCTCGCTCCAAATGTTTGCTACATTGCTCCATGCACTGTGATGCCCATCTTCTCGCTCCCAATGTTTGCTATATAACTCCGTGGATTGTGGGTCCCATCTTCTCGATCCCTATATTTGCTCCATAACTCCGTGCACTGTGGGTCCCATCTTCTCGCTCCCAATGTTTGCTACATAACTCCGTGCACTGTGGGTCCCATCTTCTCGGTCCCAATGTTTGCTACATAACTCCGTGCACTGTCGGTCCCATCTTCTCGCACCCAATGTTTGCTACATAACTCCGTGCACTGTGGGTCCCATCTTCTCGCTCCCTATGTTTGCTACATAACTCCGTGCACTGTGAGTCCCATCTTCCCGTTCCCAATGTTTGCTACATAACTCCGTGCACTGTGGGACCCATCTTCTCGCTCCAAATGTTTGCTACATTGCTCCGTGCACTGTGAGGCCCATCTTCTCGCTCCCAATATTTGCTACATAACTCCGTGCACTATGGGTCACATTTTCTCGCCCCCCATGTTTGCTACATTACTCCGTGCACTGTGGGTCCCATCTTCTCGGTCCCAATGTTTGCTACATAACTCCGTGCACTGTGGGTCCCATCTTCTCGCTCCCAATGTTTGCTACATAACTCCGTGCACTGTGGGTCCCATCTTTTCGCTCCCAATATTTGCTACATAACTCCGTGCACTGTGGGTCCCATCTTCCAGCTCCCAATGTTTGCTACATAACTCCGCGCACTGTGGGTCCCATCTTCTCGCTCCCAATGTTTGCTACATAGATCCGTGCACTGTGAGGCCCATATTCTCGTTCCCAATGTTTGCTACATAACTCCGTGCACTATGGGTCCCATTTTCTCGCTCACAATGTTTACTACATAACTCCGTGCAATGTGGGTCCCATCTTCTCGGTCCCAATATTTGCGACATAACTCCGTGCACAGTGGGTCCCATCTTCTCGCTCCCAATGTTTGCTACATAACTCCGTGCACTGTGGGTCGCATCTCCTCGCTCCCAATGTTTACTACATAACTCAGTGCACTGTGGGTCCCATCTTCCCGCTCCCAATGTTTGCTACATAACTCCGTGCACTGTGGGTCCCATCTTCCCGCTCCCAATCTTTGCTTCATAACTCCGTACGCTGTGGGTCCCATCTTCTCTCTCCCAATGTTTGCTACAAAACACCGTGCACTGTGGGTCCCATCTTCCCGCTCCCAATGTTTGCCTCGTAACTCCGTGCACTGTGGGTCCCATCTTCTCGCTCCAATGTTTGCTTCATAACTCCGTGCACTGTGGGTCCCATCTTCTCGCTCCCAATGTTTGCTACATAACTCCGTGCACTGTGGGTCCCATCTTCCCGCTCCCAATGTTTGCTACATAACTCCGTGCACTGTGGGTCCCATCTTCTCGCTCCCAATGTTTGCTACATAACTCCGTGTACTGTGGGTCCCATCTTCTAGAACCAATGTTTGCTACATAACTCCGTGCACTGTGGGTCCCATCTTCTCGCTCCCAATGTTTGCTACATAACTCCGTGCACTGTGGGTCCCATCTTCTCGATTACAATGTTTGCTACATTACTCCGTGCACTGTGGGTCACATCTTCCCGCTCCCAATGTTTGCTACATAACTCCGTGCACTGTGGGTCCCATCTTCTTGCTCCCAATATTTGCTACATAACTCCGTGCACTGTGGGTCCCATCTTCTCGCGCCCAATGTTTGCTACATAACACCGTGCACTGTAGGTCCCATCTTCCCGCTCTCAATGTTTGCTACATAACTCCGTGCACTGTATGTCCCATCTTCTCGCTCCCAATATTTGGTACATAACTCCGTGCACTGTGGGTCCCATCTTCTCGCTCCCAATGATTGCTACATAACTCCGTGCACTGTGGGTCCCATCTTCTCGGTCCCAATGTTTGCCACATAAATCCTTGCAATGTGGGTCCCATTTTCTCGCTCCCAATGTTTGCTACATAACTCCGTGCACTGTGGGTCCCATCTTCTCGGTCCCAATGTTTGCCACATAAATCCTTGCAATGTGGGTCCAATTTTCTCGCTCCCAATCTTTGCTACATAACTCCGTGTACTGTGGGTCCCATGTTCTCGCTCCCAATGTTTGCTACATATCTCCGTGCACTGTGGCTCCCATCTTCTCGCTCCCAAAATTTGCTACATAAGTCCGTGCACTGTGGGTCCCATCTTCTCGCTCCCAATGTTTACTACATAACTCCGTGCACTGTGGGTCCCATCTTCACTTTCCCAATGTTTGCTACATAACTCCGCGCACTGTGGGTCCCATCTTCCCGCTCCCAATATTTGCTTCGCAACTCCGTACACTGTGGGTCCCATCTTCTCGCTCCCAATTTTTGCTACATAACTCCGTGCACTGTGGGTCCCATCTTCTCGCTCCCAAAATTTGCTACATAACTCCGTGAACTGTGGGTCCCATCTTCCCGCTCCTAATGTTTGCTACATAACTCCGTGCACTATGGATGCCATCTTCTCGCTCCCAATGTTTGCTACATAACTCCGTGCACTGTGGGTCCCATCTTCTCGCTCCCAATGTTTGCTACATAACTCCGTGCACCGTGGGTCCCATCTTTTCGGTCCCAATCTACGCTACATAACTCCGTGCACTATGGGTCCCATCTTCTCGCCCCAATGTTTGCTACATAACTCCGTGCACTCTGGGTCCCATCTTCTCGCTCCCAATATTTGTTACATAACTCCGTGCACTGTGGGTCCCATCTTCTCGCTCCCAATGTTTGCTACATAACTCCATGCACTATGGGTCCCATCTTCTCGGTCCCAATGTTTGCTGCATAACTCCGTGCACTGTGGGTCCCATCTTCTCGGTCCCAATGTTTGCTACATAACTCCGTGCACTGTGGGTCCTATCTTCTAGCTCCCAATGTTTGCTACATAACTCCGTGCACTGTGGGTCCCATCTTCTCGGTCCCAATGTTTGCTACATAACTCCGTGCACTGTGGGTCCCATCTTCTCGCTCCCAATGTTTGCTACATAACTCCGTGCACTGTGGGTAGCATCTTCTCGCTCCCAATGTTTGCTTCATAACTCCGTGCACTGTGGGTCCCATCTTCTCGCTCCCAATGATTGCTACATAACTCCGTGCACTGTGGGTAACATCTTCAGACCCCCAATATTTCCTACATAACTCCGTGCACTGTGGGTCACATCTTCTCGCTCCCAATGTATGCTACATAACTCCGTGCACTGTGTGTCCCATCTTCTCGCTCCCAATGTTTGCTACAGAGCTCCGTGCACTGTGGGTCCCATCTTCTAGCTCCCAAGGTTTGCTACATAACTGCGTGCACTATGGGTCCCATTTTCTCGCTTCCTATGTTTACTATATAACTCCGTGCACTGTGGGTCCCATCTTCTCGGTCCCAATGTTTACTACATATCTCCGAGCACTGTGGGTCCCATCTTCTCGCTCCCAATGTTTTCTACATATCTCCGTGCACTGTGGGTCCCATCTTCTCGCTCCCAATGTTTACTACATAACTCCGTGCACTGTGGGTCCCATCTTCCCGCTCCCAATGTTTGCTTCGTAACTCCGTGCACTGTGGGTCCCATCTTATCGCTCCCAATGATTGCTACATAACTCCGTGCACTGTGGGTCCCATCTTTTCGCTCCCAATGTTTGCTACATAATTCCGTGCACTGTGGGTCCCATCATCCCGCTCCCAATGTGTACTACATAACTCCGAGCACTGTGGATCCCATCTTCACGCTCCCAATGTTTGCTACATAACTCCGTGCACTGTGGGTTACATCTTCTCTCTCCCAATGTTTGCTACATAGCTCCGTGCGCTGTGAGGCACATATTCTCGCTCCCAATGTTTGCTACATAACTCCGTGCACTATGGGTCCCATTTTCTCGCTCCCAATGTTTACTACATAACTCCGTGCAATGTGGGTCCCATCTTCTCGGTCCCAATGTTTACTACATAACTCCGTGCACTGTGGGTCCCATCTTCTCGCTCCCAATGTTTGCTACATAACTCCGTGCACTGTGGGTCCCATCTCCTCGCTCCCAATGTTTACTACATAACTCCGTGCACTGTGGGTCCCATCTTCCCGCTCCCAATATTTGCTACATAACTCCGTGCACTGTGGGTCCCATCTTCCCGCTCCCAATGTTTGCTTCATAACTCCGTGCACTTTGGGTAACATCTTCCCTCTCCCAATGTTTGCTACATAACTCCGTGCACTGTGGGTCCCATCTTCCCGCTCCCAATGTTTGCTTCGTAACTCCGTGCACTGTGGGTCCCATCTTCTCGCTCCCAATGTTTGCTACATAACTCCGTGCACTGTGGGTCCCATCTTCTCACTCCCAATGTTTGTTACATTACTCCGTGCACTGTGGGTCCCATCTTCTCGCTCCCAAAGTTTCCTACATATCTCCGTGCACTGTGGGTCCCATCTTCTCGATCCCAATGTTTACTACATAACTCCGTGCACTGTGGGTCCCATCTTCTCGGTCCCAGTCTTTGCTACATAACTCCGTGCACTATGCGTCCCATCTTCTCGCTCCCAATGTTTGCTACATCACTCCGTGCACTGTGGGTCCCATCTTCCCGCTCCCATTTTTTGCTACATAACTCCGTGCACTGTGGGTCCCATCTTCTCGCTCCCAATGTTTGCTCCATAACTCCGTGCACTGTGGGTCCCATCTTCTCGCTCCCAATGTTTGCGTCATATCTCCGTGCACTGTGGGTCCCATCTTCCCGCTCCCAATGTTTGCTACATAAATCCGTGCACTGTGGGTCCCATCTTCCCGCTCCCAATGTTTGCTTCATAACTCCGTGCACTGTGGGTCCCAACTTCTAGCTCCCAATGTTTGCTACATAACTCCGTGCACTGTGGGTCCCATCTTCCCGCTCCCAATGTTTGCTACATAACTCCGTGCACTGTGGGTCCCATCTTCCCGCTCCCAATGTTTGGTACATAACTCCGTGCACTGTGGGTCCCAACTTCTTGCTCCCAATGTTTGTTACATAACTCCTTGCACTGTGGGTCCCACCTTCCCGCTCCCAATGTTTGCTACATAACTCCGTGCACTGTAGGTCCCATCTTCCCGCTCCCAATGTTTGCTACATAACTCTGTGCACTATGTATCCCATCTTCTCGCTCCCAATGTTTGCTACATAAATCCGTGCACTGTGGGTCCCATCTTCTCGCTCCCAATGATTGCTACATAACTCCGTGCACTGTGGGTCCCATCTTCTCGCTCCCAATATATGGTACATAACTACGTGCATTGTGGGTCCAATCTTCCCGCTCCCAATGATTGCTACATAACTCCGTGCACTGTGGGTCCCATTTTCTCGCTCCCAATGTTTGCCTCATAAATCCTTGCAATGTGGGTCCCATTTTCTCGCTCCCAATATTTGCTACATAACTCCGTGCATTGTGGGTCCCATCTTCTCGCTCCCAATGTTTGCTACATAACTCCGTGCACTGTGGGTCCCATGTTCTCGCTCCCAATGTTTGCTACATAACTCCGTGCAATGTGGGTCCCATCTTCTCGGTCCCAATGCTTGCTACATAACTCCGTTCAATGTGGGTCCCATCTTCTCGGTCCCAATGTTTGCTAAATAACTCCGTGCACTGTGGGTCCCATTTTTTCGCTCCCAATGTTTGCTACATAACTCCGTGCACTGTGGGTCCCATCTTCTCGGTCCCAATGTATGCTACATAACTCCGTGACTGTGGGTTCCATCTTCTCGCTCCCAATGTTTGCTACATAACTCCGTGCACTGTGGGTCTCATCTTCTCGCTCCCAATGTTTGCTACATAACTCCGTGCATTGTGGGTCCCATCTCTTCGCTCCCAATATTTGCTACATTACTCCGTGCACTGTGGGTCCCATCTTCTCGGTCCCAATGTTTGCCACATAAATCCTTGCAATGTGGGTCCAATTTTCTCGCTCCCAATCTTTGCTACATAACTCCGTGCACTGTGGGTCCCATGTTCTCGCTCCCAATGTTTGCTACATATCTCCGTGCACTGTGGCTCCCATCTTCTCGCTCCCAAAATTTGCTACATAAGTCCGTGCACTGTGGGTCCCATCTTCTCGCTCCCAATGTTTACTACATAACTCCGTGCACTGTGGGTCCCATCTTCCCTTTCCCAATGTTTGCTACATAACTCCGCGCACTGTGGGTCCCATCTTCCCGCTCCCAATATTTTCTTCGTAACTCCGTACACTGTGGGTCGCATCTTCTCGCTCCCAATTTTTGCTACATAACTCCGTGCACTGTGGGTCCCATCTTCTCGCTCCCAAAATTTGCTACATAACTCCGTGCACTGTGGGTCCCATGTTCCCGCTCCCAATGTTTGCTACATAACTCCGTACACTATGGGTCCCATCTTCTCGCTCCCAATGTTTGCTACATAACTCCGTGCACTGTGGGTCCCATCTTCTCGCTCCCAATATTTGCTACATAACTCCGTGCACTGTGGGTCCCATCTTTTCGGTCCCTATCTATGCTACATAACTCCGTGCACTATGGGTCCCATCTTCTCGCCCCAATGTTTGCTACATAACTCCGTGCACTCTGGGTCCCATCTTCTCGCTCCCAATATTTGTTACATAACTCCGTGCACTGTGGGTAGCATCTTCTCGCTCCCAATGTGTGCTTCATAACTCCGTGCACTGTGGCTCCCATCTTCTCGCTCCCAATACATGCTACCTAACTCCGTGCACTGTGGGTCCCATCTTCACGCTCCCAATGTTTGCTTCACAACTCTTCGCGCTGTGGGTCCCATCTTCTCTCTCCCAATGTTTCCTACATAACTCCGTGCACTGTGGGTCCCATCTTCCCGCTCCCAATGTTTGCTTCATAACTCCGTGCACTGTGGGTCCCATCTTCTCTCTCCCAATGTTTGCTACAAAACTCCGTGCACTGTGGGTCCCATCATCCCGCTCCCAATGTTTGCTTCGTAACTCCGTGCACTGTGGGTCACATCTTCTCGCTCCCAATGTTTGCTACATAACTCCGTGCACTGTGGGTCCCATCTTCTTGCTCCCAATGTTTGCTACATAACTCCGTGCACTGTGGGTCCCATCTTCCCGCCCCCAATGTTTGCTGCATAACTCCGTACACTGTGGGTCCCATCTTCTCGCTCCCAATGTTTGCTACATAACTCCGTGTACTGTGGGTCCCATCTTCTAGCTCCCAATGTTTGCTACATAACTGCGTGCACTGTGGGTCCCATCTTCTCGCTCCCAATGTTTGCCACATAACTCCGTGCACTGTGGGTCCCATCTTCTCGATTACAATATTTGCTACATTACTCCGTGCACTGTGGGTCCCATCTTCTCGGTCCCAATCTTTGCTACATAACTCCGTGCACTATGCGTCCCATCTTCTCGCTCCCAATTTTTGCTACATAACTCCGTGCACTGTGGGTCCCATCTTCTCGCTCCCAATGTTTGTTACATAACTCCGTGCACTGTGGGTCCCATCTTCTTTCTCCCTATGTTTGCTACATAACTCCGTGCACTATGGGTCCCATCTTCGCGGTCCCAATGTTTGCGACATAACTCCGTGCACTGTGGGTCCCATCTTCTCGGTCCCAATGTTTGCTACATAACTCCGTGCACTGTGGGTCCCATCTTCTCGGTCCCAATGTTTGCTACATAACTCCGTGCACTGTGGGTCCCATCTTCTCCCTCCCAATGTTTGCTACATAACTCCGTGCACTGTGGGTCCCATCTTCTCGGTCCCAATATTTGCTACATACCTCCGTGCACTGTGGGTCACATCTTCTCGCTCCCAATGTTTGCTACATAACTCCGTGCGCTGTGGGTCCCATCTTCTCGCTCAATGTTTGCTTCATAATCCGTGCACTGTGGGTCCCATATTTTCGCTCCCAATGTGTGCTACATAACTCCTTGCACTGTGGGTCCCATTTTCCCGCTCCCAATGTTTGCTTCATAACTCTTGAGCAGTGGGTACCATTTTCTCTCTCCCAATGTTTGCTACATAACTCCGTGCACTGTGGGTCCCATCTTCCCGCTCCCAATGTTTGCTACATAACTCCGTGCACGTGGGTCCCATCTTCCCGCTCCCAATGTTTCCTTCATAACACCGTGCACTGTGGGTCCCATCTTCTAGCTCCCAATGTTTGCTACATATCTCCGTGCACTGTGGGTCCCATCTTCCCGCTCCCGATACTTGCTACATAACTCCGTGCACTGTGGGTCCCATCTTCTCGGTCCCAATGCTTGCTACATAACTCCGTTCAATGTGGGTCCCATCTTCTCTGTCCCAATGTATGCTACATAACTCCGTGCACTGTGGGTCCCACCTTCTCGCTCCCAATGTTTGCTACATAACTCTGTGCACTGTAGGTCCCATCTTCCCGCTCCCAATGTTTGCTACATAACTCCGTGCACTGTGGGTCCCATCTTCTCGCTCCCAATGATTGCTACATATCTCCGTGCACTGTGTGTCCCATCTTCTCGCTCCCAATGTTTGCTACATAACTCCGTGCACTGTGGGTCCCATCTTCTCGCTCCCAATGATTGCTACATATCTCCGTGCACTGTGGGTCCCATCTTCTCGCTCCCAATGTTTGCTACATAACTCCGTGCACTGTGGGTCCCATCTTCCCGCTCCCAATGTTTGCTACATAATTCCGTGCAGTGTGGGTCCCATCTTCTCGGTCCCAATATTTGCCACATAAATCGTTGCAATGTGGTTCCCATTTTCTCGCTACCAATATTTGCTACATAACTCCGTGCACTGTGGGTCCCATCTTCTTGCTCCCAATATTTGCTACATAACTCCGTGCACTGTGGGTACCATCTTCTCGCTCCCAATGTTTGCTACATAACACCGTGCACTGTAGGTCCCATCTTCCCGCTCCCAATGTTTGCTACATAACTCCGTGCACTGTATGTCCCATCTTCTCGCTCCCAATGTTTGCTACATAACTCCGTGCACTGTGGGTCCCATCTTCTCGCTCCCAATGATTGCTACATAACTCCGTGCACTGTGGGTCCCATCTTCTCGCTCCCAATGTTTGTTACATAACTCCTTGCACTGTGGGTCCCATCTTCCCGCTCCCAATGTTTGCTACATAACTCCGTGCACTATGGGTCCCATCTTCTCGGTCCCAATGTTTGCCACATAAATCCTTGCAATGTGGGTCCCATTTTCTCGCTCCAAATATTTGCTACATAACTCCGTGCACTGTGGGTCCCATCTTCTCGGTCCCAATGTTTGCCACATAAATCCTTGCAATGTGGGTCCCATTCTCTCGCTCCCAATGTTTGCTACATAACTCCGTGCACTGTGGGTCCCATCTTCTCGCTCCCAATGATTGCTACATAACTCCGTGCACTGTGGGTCCCATCTTCTCGCTCCCAATGTTTGCTACATAGCTCAGTGCACTGTGAGGCCCATATTCTAGCTCCCAATGTTTGCTACATAACTCCGTGCACTATGGGTCCCATTTTCTCGCTCCCTATGTTTACTACATAACTCCGTGCAATGTGGGTCCCATCTTCTCGGTCCCAATGTTTACTAAATAACTCCGTGCACTATGGGTCCCATCTTCTCGCTCCCAATGTTTGCTACATAACTCCGTGCACTGTGGGTCCTATCTCCTCGCTCCCAATATTTACTACATAACTCCGTGCACTGTGGGTCCCTTCTTCCCGCTCCCAATGTTTGCTACATAACTCCGTGCACTGTGGGTCCCATCTTCCCGCTCCCAATATTTGCTTCATCACTCCGTGCACTGTGGGTCCCATCTTCCCTCTCCCAATGTTTGCTACATAACTCCGTGCTCTGTGGGTTCCATCTTCCCGCTCCCAATGTTTGCTTAGTAACTCCGTGCACTGTGGGTCCCATCTTCTCGCTCCCAATGTATGCTACATAACTCCGTGCACTGTGGGTCCCATCTTCTCGCTCCCAATGTTTGTTACATTACTCCGTGCACTGTGGGTCCCATCTTCTCGCTCCCAAAGTTTCCTACATATCTCCGTGCACTGTGGGTCCCATCTTCTCGATCCCAATGTTTGCTACATAACTCCGTGCACTGTGGGTCCCATCTTCTCGGTCCCAGTCTTTGCTACATAACTCCGTGCAATATGTGTCCCATCTTCTCGCTCCCAATGTTTGCTACATCACTCCGTGCACTGTGGGTCCCATCTTCTCGCTCCCAATGTTTGTTACATAACTCCGTGCACTGTGGGTCCCATCTTCTTGCTCCCAATGTTTGCTACATAACTCCGTGCACTATGGGTCCCATCTTCGCGGTCCCAATGTTTGCGTCATAAATCCGTGCACTGTGGGTCCCATCTTTTCTGTCCCAATATTTGCTACATAACTCCGTGGACTGTGGGTCCCATCTTCTCGGTCCCAATATTTGCTACAAAACTCCGTGCACTGTGGGTCCCATCATCCCGCTCCCAATGTTTGCTTCGTAACTCCGTGCACTGTGGGTCACATCTTCTCGCTCCCAATGTTTGCTACATAACTCCGTGCACTGTGGGTCCCATCTTCTTGCTCCCAATGTTTGCTACATAACTCCGTGCACTGTGGGTCCCATCTTCCCGCCCCCAATGTTTGCTACATAACTCCGTACACTGTGGGTCCCATCTTCTCGCTCCCAATGTTTGCTACATAACTCCGTGTACTGTGGGTCCCATCTTCTAGCTCCCAATGTTTGCTACATAACTCCGTGCACTGTGGGTCCCATCTTCTCGCTCCCAATGATTGCTACATAACTCCGTGCACTGTGGGTCCCATCTTCTCGATTACAATATTTGCTACATTACTCCGTGCACTGTGGGTCCCATCTTCTCGGTCCCAATCTTTGCTACATAACTCCGTGCACTATGCGTCCCATCTTCTCGCTCCCAATTTTTGCTACATAACTCCGTGCACTGTGGGTCCCATCTTCTCGCTCCCAATGTCTGTTACATAACTCCGTGCACTGTGGGTCCCATCTTCTTTCTCCCTATGTTTGCTACATAACTCCGTGCACTATGGGTCCCATCTTCGCGGTCCCAATGTTTGCGACATAACTCCGTGCACTGTGGGTCCCATCTTCTCGGTCCCAATGTTTGCTACATAACTCCGTGCACTGTGGGTCCCATCTTCTCGGTCCCAATGTTTGCTACATAACTCCGTGCACTGTGGGTCCCATCTTCTCCCTCCCAATGTTTGCTACATAACTCCGTGCACTGTGGGTCCCATCTTCTCGGTCCCAATATTTGCTACATACCTCCGTGCACTGTGGGTCACATCTTCTCGCTCCCAATGTTTGCTACATAACTCCGTGCGCTGTGGGTCCCATCTTCTCGCTCAATGTTTGCTTCATAATCCGTGCACTGTGGGTCCCATATTTTCGCTCCCAATGTGTGCTACATAACTAGTTGCACTGTGGGTCCCATTTTCCCGCTCCCAATGTTTGCTTCATAACTCTTGAGCAGTGGGTACCATTTTCTCTCTCCCAATGTTTGCTACATAACTCCGTGCACTGTGGGTCACATCTTCTGGCTCCAAATGTTTGCGTCATAACTCCGTGCACTGTGGGTCCCATCTTCCCGCTCCCAATGTTTGCTACATAACTCCGTGCACGTGGGTCCCATCTTCCCGCTCCCAATGTTTCCTTCATAACACCGTGCACTGTGGGTCCCATCTTCTAGCTCCCAATGTTTGCTACATATCTCCGTGCACTGTGGGTCCCATCTTCCCGCTCCCGATGCTTGCTACATAACTCCGTGCACTGTGGGTCCCATCTTCTCGGTCCCAATATTTGCCACATAAATCGTTGCAATGTGGTTCCCATTTTCTCGCTCCCAATGTTTGCTACATAACTCCGTGCACTGTGGGTCCCATCTTCTTGCTCCCAATATTTGCTACATAACTCCGTGCACTGTGGGTACCATCTTCTCTCTCCCAATGTTTGCTACATAACACCGTGCACTGTAGGTCCCATCTTCCCGCTCCCAATGTTTGCTACATAACTCCGTGCACTGTATGTCCCATGTTCTCGCTCCCAATGTTTGCTACATAACTCCGTGCACTGTGGGTCCCATCTTCTCGCTCGCAATGATTGCTACATAACTCCGTGCACTGTGGGTCCCATCTTCTCGCTCCCAATGTTTGGTACATAACTCCTTGCACTGTGGGTCCCATCTTCCCGCTCCCAATGTTTGCTACATAACTCCGTGCACTATGGGTCCCATCTTCTCGGTCCCAATGTTTGCCACATATATCCTTGCAATGTGGGTCCCATTTTCTCGCTCCAAATATTTGCTACATTACTCCGTGCACTGTGGGTCCCATCTTCTCGGTCCCAATGTTTGCCACATAAATCCTTGCAAAGTGGGTCCCATTTTCTCGCTCCCAATGTTTGCTACATAACTCCGTGCACTGTGGGTCCCATCTTCTCGCTCCCAATGATTGCTACATAACTCCGTGCATTGTGGGTCCCATCTTCTCGCTCCCAATGTCTGCTACATAGCTCAGTGCACTGTGAGGCCCATATTCTCGCTCCCAATGTTTGCTACATAACTCCGTGCACTATGGGTCCCATTTTCTCGCTCCCAATGTTTACTATATAACTCCGTGCAATGTGGGTCCCATCTTCTCGGTCCCAATGTTTACTACATAACTCCGTGCACTGTGGGTCCCATCTTCTCGCTCCCAATGTTTGCTACATATCTCCGTGCACTGTGGGTCCCATCTCCTCGCTCCCAATGTTTACTACATAACTCCGTGCACTGTGGGTCCCATCTTCCCGCTCCCAATGTCTGCTACATAACTCCGTGCACTGTGGGTCCCATCTTCCCGCTCCCAATATTTGCTTCATAACTCCGTGCACTGTGGGTCCCATCTTCCCTCTCCCAATGTTTGCTACATAACTCCATGCACTGTGGGTTCCATCTTCCCGCTCCCAATGTTTGCTTCGTAACTCCGTGCACTGTGGGTCCCATCTTCTCGCTCCCAATGATTGCTACATAACTCCGTGCACTGTGGGTCCCATCTTCTCGCTCCCAATGTTTGTTACATTACTCCGTGCACTGTGGGTCCCATCTTCTCGCTCCCAAAGTTTCCTACATATCTCCGTGCACTGTGGGTCCCATCTTCTCGATCCCAATGTTTGCTACATAACTCCGTGCATTGTGGGTCCCATCTTCTCGGTCCCAGTCTTTGCTACATAACTGCGTGCACTATGCGTCCCATCTTCTCGCTCCCAATGTTTGCTACATCACTCCGTGCACTGTGGGACCCATCTTCTCGCTCCCAATGTTTGTTACATAACTCCGTGCACTGTGGGTCCCATCTTCTTGCTCCCAATGTTTGCTACATAACTCCGTGCACTATGGGTCCCATCTTCGCGGTCCCAATGTTTGCGACATAAATCCGTGCACTGTGGGTCCCATCTTTTCGGTCCCAATGTTTGCTACATAACTCCGTGGACTGTGGTTCCCATCTTCTCGGTCCCAATATTTGCTACATAACTCCGTGCACTGTGCGTCCCATCTTCCCGCTCCCAATGTTTGCTTCATAACTCTTGCGCAGTGGGTACCATCTTCTCTCTCCCAATGTTTGCTACATAACTCCGTGCATTGTGGGTCCCATCTTCCCGCTCCTATTGTTTGCTACATAACTCCGTGCACTGTGGGTCCCATCTTCTCGCTCCCAATGTTTGCTACATAACTCCGTGCACTGTGGGTCCCATCTTCTCGCTCCCAATGTTTGCGTCATATCTCCGTGCACTGTGGGTCCCATCTTCCCGCCCCCAATGTTTGCTACATAAATCCGTGCACTGTGGGTCCCATCTTCCCGCTCCAAATGTTTGCTTCATAACTCCGTGCACTGTGGGTCCCATCTTCTAGCTCCCAATTTTTGCTACATAACTCCGTGCACTGTGGGTCCCATCTTCCCGCTCCCAACGTTTGCTACATAACTCCGTGCACTGTGGGTCCCATCTTCCTGCTCCCAATGTTTGCTACATAACTCCGTGCACTGTGGGTCCCAACTTCTTGCTCCCAATGTTTGCTACATAACTCCGTGCACTGTGGGTCCCACCTTCTCGCTCCCAATATTTGCTACATAACTCCGTGCACTGTAGGACCCATTTTCCCGCTCCCAATGTTTGCTACATAACTCTGTGCACTATGTATCCCATCTTCTCGCTCCCAATGTTTGCTACATAACTCCGTGCACTGTGGGTCCCATCTTCTCGCTCCCAATGATTGCTACATAACTCCGTGCACTGTGGGTCCCATCTTCTCGCTCCCAATGTTTGGTACATAACTCCGTGCACTGTGGGTCCCATCTTCTCGCTCCCAATGTTTGCTACATAACTCCGTGCACTGTGGGTCCCATCTTCTCGCTCCCAATGTTTGCCACATAAATCCTTGCAATGTGGGTCCCATTTTCTCGCCCCCAATGTTTGCTACATAACTCCGTGCATTGTGGGTCCCATCTTCTCGCTCCCAATATTTGCTACATAACTCCGTGCACTGTGGGTCCCATGTTCTCGCTCCCAATGTTTGCTACATAACTCCGTGCAATGTGGGTCCCATCTTCTCGGTCCCAATGTTTGCTACATAACTCCGTGCAATGTGGGTCCCATCTTCTCGGTCCCAATGATTGCTACATAACTCCGTGCACTGTGGGTCCCATCTTCTCGCTCCCAATGTTTGCTACATAACTCCGTGCACTGTGGGTCCCATCTTCTCGGTCCCAATGTTTGCTACATAACTCTGTGCATTGTGGGTCCCATCTTCTCGCTCCCAATGTTTGCTACATAACTCCGTGCACTGTGGGTCCCATCTTCTCGCTCACAATGTTTGCTACGTAACTCCGTGCACTGTGGTCCCATCTTCCCGCTCCCAATATTTGCTACATAACTCCTTGCACTGTGGGTTCCATCTTCTCGCTCCCAATGTTTTCTACATAACTCCGTGCACTGTGGGTCGCATCTTCTCGGTCCCAATGATTGCTACATAACTACGTGCACAATGGGTCCCATCTTCTCGCTCCCAATGTTTGCTACATAACTCCGTGCATTGTGGGTCCCATCTTCTCGCTCCCAATGTTTGCTACATAACTCCGTGCACTGTGGGTCCCATCTTCCCGCTCCCAATGTTTGCTACATAACTCCGTGCACTGTGGGTCCCATTTTCTCGCTCCAAATGTTTGCTACATTGCTCCGTGCACTGTGAAGCCCATTTTCTCGCTCCCAAAGTTTGCTATATAACTCCGTGCACTATGGGTCCCATTTTCTCCCCCCCATGTTTGCTACATTACTCCGTGCACTGTGGGTCCCATCTTCTCGGTCCCAATGTTTGCTACACAACTACGTGCACTGTGGGTCCCATCTTCTCGCTCCCAATGTTTGCTACATAACTCCGTGCACTGTGGGTCCCATCTTCCCGCTCCCAATGTTTGCTACATATCTCCGTGCACTGTGGCTCCCATCTTCTCGCTCCCAATGTTTGCTACATAGCTCTGTGCACTGTAATGCCCATATTCTCGCTCCCAATGTTTGCTACATAACTCCGTGCACTATGGGTCCCATTTTCTCGCTCCCAATGTTTACTACATAACTCCGTGCAATGTGGGTCCCATCTTTTCGGTCCCAATGTTTACTACATAACTCCGTGCACTGTGGGTCCCATCTTCTCGCTCCCAATGTTTGCTACATAACTCGGTGCACTGTGGCTCCCATCTCCTCGCTCCCAATTTTTACTACATAACTCCTTGCACTGTGGGTCCCATCTTCGCGCTCCCAATGTTTGCTACATAACTCCGTGCACTGTGGGCCCGATCTTCCCGCTCCCAATGTTTGCTTCATATCTCCGTGCACTGTGGGTCCCATCTTCTCTCTCCCAATGTTTGCTACATAACTCCGTGCACTGTGGGTCCCATCTTCCCGCTCCCAATGTTTGCTTCGTAACTCCGTGCACTGTGGGTCCCATCTTCTCGCTCCCAATGTTTGCTACATAACTCCGTGCACTGTGGGTCCCATCTTCTCGGTCCCAATATTTGCTACATAACTCTGTGCACTATGCGTCCCATCTTCTCGCTCCCAATGTTTGCTAAATAACTCCGTGCACTGTGGGTCCCATCTTCTCGCTCCCAATATTTGTTACATAACTCCGTGCACTGTGGGTCCCATCTTCTTGCTCCCAATGTTTGCTACATAACTCCGTGCAATATGGGTCCCATCTTCGCGGTCCCAATGTTTGCGACATAACTCCGTGCACTGTGGGTCCCATCTTCTCGGTCACAATATTTGCTACATACTTCCGTGCACTGTGGGTCCTATCTTCTCGGTCCCAATGTTTGCTACATAACTCCGTGCACTGTGGGTCCCATCTTCTCGCTCCCAATGTTTGCTACATATCTCCGTGCACTGTGGGTCCCATCTTCTCGGTCCCAATGTTTGCTACATAACTCCGTGCACTGTGGGTCCCATCTTCTCGCTCCCAATGTTTGCTACATAACTCCGTGCACTGTGGGTCCCATCTTCTCGCTCCCAATGTTTGCTTCATAACTCCGTGCACTGTGGGTCCCATCTTTTCGCTCCCAATGTGTGCTACATAACTCCGTGCACTGTGGGTCCCATTTTCCCGCTCCCAATGTTTGCTTTAAAACTCTTGCGCAGTGGGTATCACCTTCTCTCTCCCAATGTTTGCTACATAACTCCGTGCACTGTGGGTCCCATCTTCCCGCTCCCATTGTTTGCTGCATAACTCCGTGCACTGTGGGTCCCATCTTCTCGCTCCCAATGTTTGCTACATAACTCCGTGCACTGTGGGTCCCATCTTCTCGCTCCCAATGTTTGCGTCATAACTCCGTGCACTGTGGGTCCCATCTTCCCGCTCCCAATGTTTGCTACATAACTCCGTGCACTGTGGGTCCCATCTTCCCGCTCCCAATGTTTGCTTCATAACTCCGTGCACTGTGGGTCCCATCTTCCCGCTCCCAATGTGTGCTACATAACTCCGTGCACTGTGGGTCCCATCTTCCCGCTCCCAATGTTTGCATCATAACAGCGTGCACTGTGGGTCCCATCTTCTCGCTCCCAATGTTTGCTACATAACTCCGTGCACTGTGGGTCCCATCTTCTCGTTCCCAATCTATGCTACATAACTCCGTGCACTATGGGTCCCATCTTCTCGCTCCCAATGTTTGCTACATAACTCCGTGCACTCTGGGTCCCATCTTCTCGCACCCAATGTTTGTTACACAACTCCGTGCACTGTGGGTCCCATCTTCTCGCTCCCAATGTTTGCTACATAACTCCGTGCACTATGGGTCCCATCTTCTCGGTCCCAATGTTTGCTGCATAACTCCGTGCACAGTGGGTCCCATCTTCTCGGTCCCAATGTTTGCTACATAACTCCGTGCACTGTGGGTCCCATCTTCTCGCTCCCAATGTTTGCTACATATCTCCGTGCACTGTGGGTCCCATCTTCTCGGTTACAATGTTTGCTACATAACTCCGTGCACTGTGGGTCCCATCTTCTCGCTCCCAATGTTTGCTACATAACTCCGTGCACTGTGGGTCCCATCTTCTCGCTCCCAATGTTTGCTTCATAACGCCGTGCACTGTGGGTCCCATCTTCTCGCTCCCAATATATGCTACATAACTTCGTGCACTGTGGGTCCCATCTTCTCGCTCCCAATGTTTGCTACATAACTCCGTGCACTGTGGGTCCCATCTTCTCGCTCCCAATGTTTGCTACATAACTCCGTCCACTGTGGGTCCAATCTTCCCGCTCCCAATGTTTGCTACATAACTCCGTGCACTGTGGGTCCCATTTTCTCGCTCCCAATGTTTGCCACATAAATCCTTGCAATGTGGGTCCCATTTTCTCGCTCCCAATATTTGCTACATAACTCCGTGCATTGTGGGTCCCATCTTCTCGCTCCCAACGTTTGCTACATAACTTCGTGCACTGTGGGTCCCATGTTCTCGCTCCCAATGTTTGCTACATAACTCCGTGCAATGTGGGTCCCATCTTCTCGGTCCCAATGTTTGCTACATAACTCCGTTCAATGTGGGTTCCATGTTCTCGGTCCCAATGTTTGCTACATAACTCCGTGCACTGTGGGTCCCATCTTTTCGCTCCCAATGTTTGCTACTTAACTCCGTGCACTGTGGGTCCCATCTTCTCGGTCCCAATGTATGCTACATAACTCCGTGCACTGTGGGTCCCATCTTCTCGCTCCCAATGTTTGCTACATAACTCCGTGCACTGTGGGTCTCATCTTCTCGCTCCCAATGTTTGCTACATAACTCCGTGCACTGTGGGTCCCATCTTCTCGCTCCAAATATTTGCTACATAACTCCGTGCACTGTGGGTCCCATCTTCTCGGTCCCAATGTTCGCCACATAAATCCTTGCAATGTGGGTCCAGTTTTCTCGCTCCCAATCTTTGCTACATAACTCCGTGCACTGTGGGTCCCATGTTCTCGCTCCCAATGCTTGCTACATATCTCCGTGCACTGTGGCTCCCATCTTCTCGCTCCCAAAATTTGCTACATAAGTCCGTGCACTGTGGGTCCCATCTTCTCGCTCCCAATGTTTACTACATAACTCCGTGCACTGTGGGTCCCATCTTCCCTTTCCCAATATTTGCTACATAACTCCGCGCACTGTGGGTCCCATCTTCTCGCTCCCAATTTTTGCTACATAACTCCGTGCACTGTGGGTCCCATCTTCTCGCTCCCAAAATTTGCTACATAACTCCGTGCACTGTGGGTCCCATCTTCCCCTCCCAATGTTTGCTACAAAACTCCGTACACTATGGGTCCCATCTTCTCGCTCCCAATGTTTGCTACATAACTCCGTGCACTGTGGGTCCCATCTTCTCGCTCCCAATATTTGCTACATAACTCCGTGCACTGTGGGTCCCATCTTTTCGGTCCCAATCTATGCTACATAACTCCGTGCACTATGGGTCCCATCTTCTCGCCCCAATGTTTGCTACATAACTCCGTGCACTCTGGGTCCCATCTTTTCGCTCCCAATATTTGTTACATAACTCCGTGCACTGTGGGTCCCATCTTCTCGCTCCCAATGTTTGCTACATAACTCCATGCACTATGGGTCCCATCTTCTCGGTCCCAATGTTTGCTGCATAACTCCGTGCACTGTGGGTCCCATCTTCTCGGTCCCAATGTTTGCTACATAACTCCGTGCACTGTGGGTCCTATCTTCTAGCTCCCAATGTTTGCTACATAACTCCGTGCACTGTGGGTCCCATCTTCTCGGTCGTAATGTTTGCTACATAACTCCGTGCACTGTGGGTCCCATCTTCTCGCTCCCAATGTTTGCTACATAACTCCGTGCACTGTGGGTCCCATCTTCTAGCTCCCAATGTTTGCTACATAACTCCCTGCACTGTGGGTCACATCTTCTAGCTCCCAATGTGTGCTACATAACTCCGTGCACTGTGTGTCCCATCTTCTGGCTCCCAATGTTTGCTACATAACTCCGTGCACTGTGGGTCCCATCTTCTAGCTCCCAATGTTTGCTACATAACTGCGTGCACTATGGGTCCCATTTTCTCGCTTCCTTTTTTTACTATATAACTCCGTGCACTGTGGGTCCCATCTTCTCGGTCCCAATATTTACTACATAACTCCGTGCACTGTGGGTCCCATCTTCTCGCTCCCAAAGTTTTCTACATATCTCCGTGCACTGTGGGTCCCATCTTCTCGCTCCCAATGTTTACTACATAACTCCGTGCACTGTGGGTCCCATCTTCCCGCTCCCAATGTTTGCTTCGTAACTCCGTGCACTGTGGGTCCCATATTCTCGCTCCCAATGTTTGCTACATATCTCCATGCACTGTGGGTCCCATCTTCTCGCTCCCAATGTTTGCTACATAATTCCGTGCACTGTGGGTCCCATCATCCCGCTCCCAATGTTTACTACATAACTCCGTGCACTGTGGGTCCCATCTTCTCGCTCCCAATGTTTGCTACATAACTCCGTGCACTGTGGGTCCCATCTTCTCGCTCCCAATATTTGCTACATAACTCCGTGCACTGTGGGTCCCATCTTCTCGCTCCCAATGTTTGCTACATAACTCCGAGCACTGTGGGTCCCATCTTCCCTCTCCCAATATTTGCTACATAACTCCGTGCACTGTGGGTTACAACTTCTCGCTCCCAATGTTTGCTACATAGCTCCGTGCACTGTGAGGCCCATATTCTCGCTCCCAATGTTTTCTACATAACTCCGTGCACTATGGGTCCCATTTTCTCGCTCCCAATGTTTACTACATAACTCCGTGCAATGTGGGTCCCATCTTCTCGGTCCCAATGTTTACTACATAACTCCGTGCACTGTGGGTCCCATCTCCTCGCTCCCAATGTTTACTACATAACTCCGTGCACTGTGGGTCCCATCTTCCCGCTCCCAATGTTTGCTACATAACTCCGTGCACTGTGGGTCCCATCTTCCCGCTCCCAATGTTTGCTTCATAACTCCGTGCACTGTGGGTAACATCTTCCCTCTCCCAATGTTTGCTACATAACTCCGTGCACTGTAGGTCCCATCTTCCCGCTCCCAATGTTTGCTTCGTAACTCCGTGCACTGTGGGTCCCATCTTCTCGCTCCCAATGTTTGCTACATAACTCCGTGCACTGTGGGTCCCATCTTCTCGCTCCCAATGTTTGTTACATTACTCCGTGCACTGTGGGTCACATCTTCTCGCTCCCAAAGTTTCCTACATATCTCCGCGCACTGTGGGTCCCATCTTCTCGATCCCAATGTTTGCTACATAACTCCGTGCACTGTGGGTTCCATCTTCTTGGTCCCAGTCTTTGCTACATAACTCCGTGCACTATGCGTCCCATCTTCTCGCTCCCAATGTTTGCTACATCACTCCGTGCACTGTGGGTCCCATCTTCTCGCTCCCAATGTTTGTCACATATCTCCGTGCAATGTGGGTCCCATCTTCTTGCTCCCAATGTTTGCTACATAACTCCGTGCACTATGGGTCCCATCTTCGCGGTCCCAATGTTTGCGACATATCTCCGTGCACTGTGGGTCCCATCTTTTCGGTCCCAATGTTTGCTACATAACTCCGTGGACTGTGGGTACCATCTTCTCGGTCCCAATATTTGCTACATAACTCCGTGTACTGTGGGTCCCATCTTCCCGCTCCCAATGTTTGCTTCATAACTCTTGCGCAGTGGGTACTATCTTCTCTCTCCCAATGTTTGCTACATAACTCCGTGCACTGTGGGTCCCATCTTCCCGCACCCATTGTTTGCTACATAACTCCGTGCACTGTGGGTCCCATCTTCTCGCTCCCAATGTTTGCTCCATAACTCCGTGCACTGTGGGTCCCATCTTCTCGCTCCCAATGTTTGCGTCATATCTCCGTGCACTGTGGGTCCCATCTTCCCGCTCCCAATTTTTGCTACATAAATCCGTGCACTGTGGGTCCCATCTTCCCGCTCCCAATGGTTGCTTCATAACTCCGTGCACTGTGGGTCCCATCTTCTAGCTCCAAATGTTTGCTACATAACTCCGTGCACTGTGGGTCCCATCTTCCCGCTCCCAATGTTTGCTACATAACTCCGTGCAATGTGGGTCCCAACTTCTTGCTCCCAATGTTTGCTACATAACTCCTTGCACTGTGGGTCCCACCTTCTAGTTCCCAATGTTTGCTACATAACTCCGTGCACTGTAGGTCCCATCTTCCCGCTCCCAATGTTTGCTACATAACTCTGTGCACTATGTATCCCATCTTCTCGATCCCAATGTTTGCTACATAAATCCGTGCACTGTGGGTCACATCTTCTCGCTCCCAATGATTGCTACATAACTCCATGCACTGTGGGTCCCATCTTCTCGCTCCCAATATTTGGTACATATCTCCGTGCACTGTGGGTCCAATCTTCCCGCTCCCAATGATTGCTAGATAACTCCGTGCACTGTGGGTCCCATTTTCTCGCTCCCAATGATTGCCACATAAATCCTTGCAATGTGGGTCCCATTTTCTCGCTCCCAATATTTGCTACATAACTCCGTGCATTGTGGGTCGCATCTTCTCGCTCCCAATGTTTGCTACATAACTCCGTGCACTGTGGGTCCCATGTTCTCGCTCCCAATGTTTGCTACATAACTCCGTGCAATGTGGGTCCCATCTTCTCGGTCCCAATGTTTGCTACATAACTCCGTTCAATGTGGGTCCCATTTTCTCGCTCCCAATGATTGCCACATAAATCCTTGCAATGTGGGTCCCATTTTCTCGCTCCCAATATTTGCTACATAACTCCGTGCATTGTGGGTCGCATCTTCTCGCTCCCAATGTTTGCTACATAACTCCGTGCACTGTGGGTCCCATCTTCTCGCTCCAAATATTTGCTACATTGCTCCATGCACTGTGATGCCCATCTTCTGGCTCCCAATGTTTGCTATATAACTCCGTGGATTGTGGGTCCCATCTTCTCGATCCCAATATTTGCTCCATAACTCTGTGCACTGTGGGTCCCATCTTCTCGCTCCCAATGTTTGCTACATAACTCCGTGCACTGTGGGTCCCAACTTCTCGGTCCCAATGTTTGCTACATAACTCCGTGCACTGTGGGTCCCATCTTCTCGCACCCAATGTTTGCTACATAACTCCGTGCACTGTGGGTCTCATCTTCTCGCTCCCTATGTTTGCTACATAACTCCGTGCACTGTGAGTCCCATCTTCCCGTTCCCAATGTTTGCTACATAACTCCGTGCACTGTGGGACCCATCTTCTCGCTCCAAATGTTTGCTACATTGCTCCGTGCACTGTGAGGCCCATCTTCTCGCTCCCAATGTTTGCTACATAACTCCGTGCACTATGGGTCACATTTTCTTGCCCCCCATGTTTGCCACATTACTCCGTGCACTGTGGGTCCCATTTTCTCGCTCTCAATATTTGCTACATAACTCCGTGCATTGTGGGTCCCATCTTCTCGCTCCCAATGTTTGCTACATAACTCCGTGCACTGTGGGTCCCAAGTTCTCGCTCCCAATGTTTGCTACATAACTCCGTGCAATGTGGGTTCCATCTTCTCGGTCCCAATGCTTGCTACATAACTCCGTTCAATGTGGGTCCCATCTTCTCGGTCCCAATGTTTGCTACATAACTCCGTGCACTGTGTGTCCCATCTTTTCGCTCCCAATGTTTGCTACATAACTCCGTGCACTGTGGGTCCCATCTTCTCGGTCCCAATGTATGCTACATAACTCCGAGACTGTGGGTCCCATCTTCTCGCTCCCAATGTTTGCTACATAACTCCGTGCACTGTGGGTCTCATCTTCTCGCTCCCAATGTTTGCTACATAACTCCGTGCACTGTGGGTCCCATCTTCTCGCTCCCAATATTTGCTACATTACTCCGTGCACTGTGGGTCCCATCTTCTCGGTCCCAATGTTTGCCACATAAATCCTTGCAATGTGGGTCCAATTTTCTCGCTCCCAATCTTTGCTACATAACTCCGTGCACTGTGGGTCCCATGTTCTCGCTCCCAATGGTTGCTACATATCTCCGTGCACTGTGGCTCCCATCTTCTCGCTCCCAAAATTAGCTACATAAGTCCGTGCACTGAGGGTCCCATCTTCTCGCTCCCAATGTTTACAACATAACTCCGTGCACTGTGGGTCCCATGTTCCCGCTCCCAATGTTTGCTACATAACTCCGTACACTATGGGTCCCATCTTCTCGCTCCCAATGTTTGCTACATAACTCCGTGCACTGTGGGTCCCATCTTCTCGCTCCCAATATTTGCTACATAACTCCGTGCACTGTGGGTCCCATCTTTTCGGTCCCTATCTATGCTACATAACTCCGTGCACTATGGGTCCCATCTTCTCGCCACAATGTTTGCTACATAACTCCGTGCACTCTGGGTCCCATCTTCTCGCTCCCAATATTTGTTACATAACTCCGTGCACTGTGGGCCCCATCTTCTCGCTCCTAATGTTTACTACATAACTCCATGCACTATGGGTCCCATCTTCTCTGTCCCAATGTTTGCTGCATAACTCCGTGCACTGTGGGTCCCAATGTTTGCTACATATCTCCGTGCACTGTGGGTCCTATCTTCTAGCTCCCAATGTCAGCTACATAACTCCGAGCACTGTGGGTCCCATCTTCTCGGTCCCAATGTTTGCTACATAACTCCGTGCACTGTGGGTCCCATCTTCTCGCTCCCAATGTTTGTTACATAACTCCGTGCACTGTGGGTAGCATCTTCTCGCTCCCAATGTGTGCTTCATAACTCCGTGCACTGTGGGTCCCATCTTCTCGCTCCCAATACATGCTACCTAACTCCGTGCACTGTGGGTCCCATCTTCACGCTCCCAATGTTTGCTTCATAACTCTTCGCGCTGTGGGTCCCATCTTCTCTCTCCCAATGTTTCCTACATAACTCCGTGCACTGTGGGTCCCATCTTGCCGCTCCCAATGTTTGCTACATAACTCCGTGCACTGAGGGTCCCATCTTCTCGCTCCCAATGTTTGCTACATAACTCCGTGCACTGTGGGTCCCATCTTCTCGCTCCCAATGTTTGCTACATAACTCCGTGCACTGTGGGTCCCATCTTCCCGCTCCCAATGTTTGCTACATAACTCCGTGCACTGTGGGTCCCATCTTCTCGCTCCCAATGATTGCTACATAGCTCATGCACTGTGAGGCCCATATTCTCGCTCCCAATGTTTGCTACATAACTCCGTGCGACTATGGGTCCCATTTTCTCGCTCCCAATGTTTACTACATAACTCCGTGCAATGTGGGTCCCATCTTCTCGGTCCCAATATTTGCGACATAACTCCGTGCACAGTGGGTCCCATCTTCTCGCTCCCAAGGTTTGTTACATAACTCCGTGCACTGTGGGTCCCATCTTCTCGGTCCCAGTCTTTGCTACATAACTCCGTGCATTATGCGTCCCATCTTCTCGCTCCCAATGTTTGCTACATCACTCCGTGCACTGTGGGTCCCATCTTCTCTCTCCCAATGTTTGTTACATAACTCCGTGCACTGTGGGTCCCATCTTCTTGCTCCCAATGTTTGCTACATAACTCCGTGCACTATGGGTCCCATCTTCGCGGTCCCAATGTTTGCTACATAACTCCGTGCGACTATGGGTCCCATTTTCTCGCTCCCAATGTTTACTACATAACTCCGTGCAATGTGGGTCCCATCTTCTCGGTCCCAATATTTGCGACATAACTCCGTGCACAGTGGGTCCCATCTTCTCGCTCCCAATGTTTGCTACATAACTCCGTGCACTGTGGGTCCCATCTCCTCGCTCCCAATGTTTACTACATAACTCAGTGCACTGTGGGTCCCATCTTCCCGCTCCCAATGTTTGCTACATAACTCCGTGCACTGTGGGTCCCATCTTCCCGCTCCCAATGTTTGCTACATAACTCCGTGCACTGTGGGTCCCATCTTCTCGCTACCAATGTTTGCTACATAACTCCGTGCACTGTGGGTCCCATCTTCCCGCCCCCAATGTTTGCTACATAACTCCGTGCACTGTGGGTCCCATCTTCTCGCTCCCAATGTGTGCTACATAACTCCGTGTACTGTGGGTCCCATCTTCTAGCTCCCAATGTTTGCTACATAACTCCGTGCACTGTGGGTCCCATCTTCTCGCTCCCAATGTTTGCTACATAACTCCGTGCACTGTGGGTCCCATCTTCTCGATTACAATATTTGCTACATTACTCCGTGCACTGTGGGTCCCATCTTCTCGGTCCAAATCTTTGCTACATAACTCCGTGCACTATGCGTCCCATCTCCTCGCTCCCAATGTTTGCTACATAACTCCGTGCACTGTGGGTCCCATCTTCTCGCTCCCAATGTTTGTTACATAACTCCGTGCACTGTGGGTCCCATCTTCTTTCTCCCTATGTTTGCTACATAACTCCGTGCACTATGGGTCCCATCTTCGCCGTCCCAATGTTTGCGACATAACTCCGTGCACTGTGGGTCCCATCTTCTCGGTCCCAATGTTTGCTACATAACTCCGTGCACTGTGGGTCCCATTTTCTCGGTCCCAATGTTTGCTACATAACTCCGTGCACTGTGGGTCCCATCTTCTCGCTCCCAATGTTTGCCACATAACTCCGTGCACTGTGGGTCCCATCTTCTCGGTCCCAATATTTGCTACATACCTCCGTGCACTGTGGGTCACATCTTCTCGCTCCCAATGTTTGCTACATAACTCCGTGCGCTGTGGGTCCCATCTTCTCGCTCAATGTTTGCTTCATAATCCGTGCACTGTGGGTCCCATATTTTCGCTCCCAATGTGTGCTACATAACTCCTTGCACTGTGGGTCCCATTTTCCCGCTCCCAATGTTTGCTTCATAACTCTTGAGCAGTGGGTACCATCTTCTCTCTCCCAATGTTTGCTACATAACTCCGTGCACTGTGGGTCACATCTTCTCGCTCCAAATGTTAGCGTCATAACTCCGTGCACTGTGGGTCCCATCTTCCCGCTCCCAATGTTTGCTACATAACTCCGTGCACGTGGGTCCCATCTTCCCGCTCCCAATGTTTCCTTCATAACACCGTGCACTGTGGGTCCCATCTTCTAGCTCCCAATGTTTGCTACATATCTCCGTGCACTGTGGGTCCCATCTTCCCGCTCCCGATGCTTGCTACATAACTCCGTGCACTGTGGTTCCCATCTTCTCGGTCCCAATGCTTGCTACATAACTCCGTTCAATGTGGGTCCCATCTTCTCGGTCCCAATGTTTGCTACATAACTCCGTGCACTGTGGGTCCCACCTTCTCTCTCCCACCTTCTTGCTCCCAATGTTTGCTACATAACTCTGTGCACTGTAGGTCCCATCTTCCCGCTCCCAATGTTTGCTACATAACTCCGTGCACTGTGTGTCCCATCTTCTCGCTCAAAATGTTTGCTACATAACTCCGTGCACTGTGGGTCCCATCTTCTCGCTCCCAATGATTGCTACATATCTCCGTGCACTGTGTGTCCCATCTTCTCGCTCCCAATGTTTTCTACATAACTCCGTGCACTGTGGGTCCCATCTTCTCGCTCCCAATGATTGCTACATATCTCCGTGCACTGTGGGTCCCATCTTCTCGCTCCCAATGTTTGCTACATAACTCCGTGCACTGTGGGTCCCATCTTCCCGCTCCCAATGTTTGCTACATAATTCCGTGCTGTGTGGGTCCCATCTTCTCGGTCCCAATATTTGCCACATAAATCGTTGCAATGTGGTTCCCATTTTCTCGCTACCAATGTTTGCTACATAACTCCGTGCACTGTGGGTCCCATCTTCTTGCTCCCAATATTTGCTACATAACTCCGTGCACTGTGGGTACCATCTTCTCGCTCCCAATGTTTACTACATAACTCCGTGCACTATGGGTCCCATCTTCTCGCTCCCAATGTTTGCTACATAACTCCGTGCACTGTGGGTCCTATCTCCTCGCTCCCAATGTTTACTACATAACTCCGTGCACTGTGGGTCCCATCTTCCCGCTCCCAATGTTTGCTACATAACTCCGTGCACTGTGGGTCCCATCTTCTCGCTCCCAATGTTTGCCACATAAATCCTTGCAATGTGGGTCCCATTTTCTCGCTCCCAATGTTTGCTACATAACTCCGTGCATTGTGGGTCCCATCTTCTCGCTCCCAATATTTGCTACATAACTCCGTGCACTGTGGGTCCCATGTTCTCGCTCCCAATGTTTGCTACATAACTCCGTGCAATATGGGTCCCATCTTCTCGGTCCCAATGTTTGCTACATAACTCCGTGCAATGTGGGTCCCATCTTCTCGGTCCCAATGTTTGCTACATAACTCCGTGCACTGTGGGTCCCATATTCTCGCTCCCAATGTTTGCTACATAACTCCGTGCACTGTGGGTCCCATCTTCTCGGTCCCAATGTTTGCTACATAACTCTGTGCACTGTGGGTCCCATCTTCTCGGTCCCAATGGTTGCTACATAACTACGTGCACAGTGGGTCCCATCTTCTCGCTCCCAATGTTTGCTACATAACTCCGTGCATTGTGGGTCCCATCTTCTCGCTCCCAATGTTTGCTACATAACTCCGTTCACTGTAGGTCCCATCTTCCCGCTCCCAATGTTTGCTTCGTAACTCCGTGCACTGTGGGTCCCATCTTCTCGCTCCCAATATTTGCTACATAACTCCGTGCACTGTGGGTCCCATCTTCCCGCTCCCAATGTTTGCTACATAACTCCGTGCACTGTGGGTCCCATCTTCTTACTCAAAATGTTTGCTACATAATTCCGTGCACTGTGGGTCCCACCTTCTCGCTCCCAATGTTTGCTACATAACTCCGTGCACTGTAGGTCCCATCTTCCCGCTCCCAATGTTTGCTACCTAACTCCGTGCTCTGTGTGTCCCATCTTCTCGCTCCCAATGTTTGCTACATAACTCCGTGCACTGTGGGTCCCATCTTCTCGCTCCCAATGATTGCTACATATCTCCGTGCACTGTGGGTCCCATCTTCTCGCTCCCAATGTTTGCTACATAACTCCGTGCACTGTGGGTCCCATCCTCCCACTCCCAATGTTTGCTACATAACTCCATGCAGTGTGGGTCCCATCTTCTCGGTCCCAATATTTGCCACATAAAACGTTGCAATGTGGTTCCCATTTTCTCGCTCCCAATGTTTGCTACATAACTCCGTGCACTGTGGGTCCCATCTTCTTGCTCCCAATATTTGCTACATAACTCCGTGCACTGTGGGTACCATCTTCTCGCTCCCAATGTTTGCTACATAACACCGTGCAATGTAGGTCCCATCTTCCCGCTCCCAATGTTTGCTACATAACTCCGTGCACTGTATGTCCCATCTTCTCGCTCCCAATGTTTGCTAGATAACTCCGTGCACTGTGGGTCCCATCTTCTCGCTCCCAATGATTGCTACATAACTCCGTGCACTGTGGGTCCCATCTTCTCGCTCCCAATGTTTGGTACATAACTCCTTGCACTGTGGGTCCCATCTTCCAGCTCCCAATGTTTGCTACATATCTCCGTGCACTATGGGTCCCATCTTCTCGGTCCCAATGTTTGCCACATAAATCCTTGCAATGTGGGTCCCATTTTCTCGCTCCAAATATTTGCTACATAACTCCGTGCACTGTGGGTCCCATCTTCTCGGTCCCAATGTTTGCCACATAAATCCTTGCAATGTGGGTCCCATTTTCTCGCTCCCAATGTTTGCTACATAACTCCGTGCACTGTGGGTCCCATCTTCTCGCTCCCAATGATTGCTACATAACTCCGTGCACTGTGGGTCCCATCTTCTCGCTCCCAATGTTTGCTACATAGCTCAGTGCACTGTGAGGCCGATATTCTCGCTCCCAATGTTTGCTACATAACTCCGTGCACTATGGGTCCCATTTTCTCGCTCCCAATGTTTACTACATAACTCCGTGCAATGTGGGTCCCATCTTCTCGGTCCCAATGTTTACTACATAACTCCGTGCACTGTGGGTCCCATCTTCTCGCTCCCAATGTTTGCTACATATCTCCGTGCACTGTGGGTCCCATCTCCTCGCTTCCAATGTTTACTACATAACTCCGTGCACTGTGGGTCCCATCTTCCCGCTCCCAATGTTTGCTACATAACTGCGTGCACTCTGGGTCCCATCTTCCCGCTCCCTATATTTGCTTCATATCTCCGTGCACTGTGGGTCCCATCTTCCCTCTCCCAATGTTTGCTACATAACTCCATGCACTGTGGGTTCCATCTTCCTGCTCCCAATGTTTGCTTCGTAACTCCGTGCACTGTGGGTCCCATCTTCTCGCTCCCAATGTTTGCTACATAACTCCGTGCACTGTGGGTCCCATCTTCTCGCTCCCAATGTTTGTTACATTACTCCGTGCACTGTGGGTCCCATCTTCTCGCTCCCAAAGTTTCCTACATATCTCCGTGCACTGTGGGTCCCATCTTCTCGATCCCAATGTTTGCTACATAACTCCGTGCACTGTGGGTCCCATCTTCTCGGTCCCAGTCTTTGCTACATAACTCCGTGCACTATGCTTCCCATCTTCTCGCTCCCAATGTTTGCTACATCACTCCGTGCACTGTGGGTCCCATCTTCTCGCTCCCAATGTTTGTTACATAACTCCGTGCACTGTGGGTCCCATCTTCTTGCTCCCAATGTTTGCTACATAACTCCGTGCACTATGGGTCCCATCTTCGCGGTCCCAATGTTTGCGACATAAATCCGTGCACTGTGGGTCCCATCTTTTCGGTCCCAATGTTTGCTACATAACTCCGTGGACTGTGGTTCCCATCTTCTCGCTCCCAATATTTGCTACATAACTCCGTGCACTGTGGGTCCCATCTTCCCGCTCCCAATGTTTGCTTCATAACTCTTGCGCAGTGGGTACCATCTTCTCTGTCCCAATGTTTGCTACATAACTCCGTGCACTCTGGGTCCCATCTTCCCGCTCCCATTGTTTGCTACATAACTCCGTGCACTGTGGGTCCCATCTTCTCGCTCCCAATGTTTGCTACATAACTCCGTGCACTGTGGGTCCCATCTTCTCGCTCCCAATGTTTGCGTCATATCTCCGTGCACTGTGGGTCCCATCTTCCCGCTCCCAATGTTTGCTACATAAATCCGTGCACTGTGGGTCCCATCTTCCCGCTCCAAATGTTTGCTTCATAACTCCGTGCACTGTGGGTCCCATCTTCTAGCTCCCAATTTATGCTACATAACTCCGTGCACTGTGGGTCCCATCTTCCCGCTCCCAACGTTTGCTACATAACTCCGTGCACTGTGGGTCACATCTTCCCGCTCCCAATGTTTGCTACAAAACTCCGTGCACTGTGGGTCCCAACTTCTTGCTCCCAATGTTTGCTACATAACTCCGTGCACTGTGGGTCCCACCTTCTCGCTCCCAATGTTTGCTACATAACTCCGTGCACTGTAGGTCCCATTTTCCCGCTCCCAATGTTTGCAACATAACTCTGTGCACTATGTATCCCATCTTCTCGCTCCCAATGTTTGCTACATAACTCCGTGCACTGTGGGTCCCATCTTCTCGCTCCCAATGATTGCTACATAACTCCGTGCACTGTGGGTCCCATCTTCTCGCTCCCAATGTTTGGTACATAACTCCGTGCACTGTGGGTCCAATCTTCCCGCTCCCAATGTGTGCTATATCACTCCGTGCACTGTGGGTCCCATCTTCTCGCTCCTAATGTTTGTTACATAACTCCGTGCACTGTGGGTCCCATCTTCTTGCTCCCAATGTTTGCTACATAACTCCGTGCACTATGGGTCCCATCTTCGCGGTCCCAATGTTTGCGACATATCTCCGTGCACTGTGGGTCCCATCTTTTCGGTCCCAATGTTTGCTACATATCTCCGTGGACTGTGGGTCCCATCTTCTCGGTCCCAATATTTGCTACATAACTCCGTGCACTGTGGGTCCCATCTTCCCGCTCCCAATGTTTGCTTCATAACCCTTGCGCAGTGGGTACTATCTTCTCTCTCCCAATGTTTGCTACATAACTCCGTGCACTGTGGGTCCCATCTTCCCGCTCCCATTGTTTGCTACATAACTCCGTGCACTGTGGGTCCCATCTTCTCGCTCCCAATGTTTGCTCCATAACTCCGTGCACTGTGGGTCCCATCTTCTCGCTCCCAATGTTTGCGTCATATCTCCGTGCACTGTGGGTCCCATCTTCCCGCTCCCAATGTTTGCTTCATAACTCCGTGCACTGTGGGTCCCATCTTCCCGCTCCCAATATTTGGTACATCACTCCGTGCACTGTGGGTCCCAACTTCTTGCTCCCAATGTTTGTTACATAACTCCTTGCACTGTGGGTCCCACCTTCTCGCTCCCAATGTTTGCTACATAACTCCGTGCACTGTAGGTCCCTTCTTCCCGCTCCCAATGTTTGCTACATAACTCTGTGCACTATGTATCCCATCTTCTCGCTCCCAATGTTTGCTACATAAATCCGTGCACTGTGGGTCCCATCTTCTCGCTCCCAATGATTGCTACATAACTCCGTGCACTGTGGGTCCCATCTTCTCGCTCCCAATGTATGGTACATAACTCCGTGCACTGTGGGTCCAATCTTCCCGCTCCCAATGATTGCTACATAACTCCGTGCACTGTGGGTCCCATTTTCTCGCTCCCAATGTTTGCCACATAAATCCTTGCAATGTGGGTCCCATTTTCTCGTTCCCAATATTTGCTACATAACTCCGTGCATTGTGGGTCCCATCTTCTCGCTCCCAATGTTTGCTACATAACTCCGTGCACTGTGGGTCCCATGTTCTCGCTCCCAATGTTTGCTACATAACTCCGTGCAATGTGGGTTCCATCTTCTCGGTCCCAATGCTTGCTACATAACTCCGTTCAATGTGGGTCCCATCTTCTCGGTCCCAATGTTTGCTACATAACTCCGTGCACTGTGGGTCCCATCTTTTCGCTCCCAATGTTTGCTACATAACTCCGTGCACTGTGGGTCCCATCTTCTCGGTCCCAATGTATGCTACATAACTCCGTGACTGTGGGTCCCATCTTCTCGCTCCCAATGTTTGCTACATAACTCCGTGCACTGTGGGTCTCATCTTCTCGCTCCCAATGTTTGCTACATATCTCCGTGCACTGTGGGTCCCATCTTCTCGCTCCCAATATTTGCTACATTACTCCGTGCACTGTGGGTCCCATCTTCTCGGTCCCAATGTTTGCCACATAAATCCTTGCAATGTGAGTCCAATTTTCTCGCTCCCAATCTTTGCTACATAACTCCGTGCACTGTGGGTCCCATGTTCTCGCTCCCAATGTTTGCTACATATCTCCGTGCACTGTGGGTCCCATCTTCTCGCTCCCAAAATTTGCTACATAAGTCCGTGCACTGTGGGTCCCATCTTCTCGCTCCCAATGTTTACTACATAACTCCGTGCACTGTGGGTCCCATGTTCCCGCTCCCAATGTTTGCTACATAACTCCGTACACTATGGGTCCCATCTTCTCGCTCCCAATGTTTGCTACATAACTCCGTGCACTGTGGGTCCCATCTTCTCGCTCCCAATATTTGCTACATAACTCCGTGCACTGTGGGTCCCATCTTTTCGGTCCCTATCTATGCTACATAACTCCGTGCACTATGGGTCCCATCTTCTCGCCCCAATGTTTGCTACATAACTCCGTGCACTCTGGGTCCCATCTTCTCGCTCCCAATGTTTGCTTCATAACTCTTCGCGCTGTGGGTCCCATCTTCTCTCTCCCAATGTTTCCTACATAACTCCGTGCACTGTGGGTCCCATCTTCCCGCTCCCAATGTTTGCTACATAACTCCGTGCACTGAGGGTCCCATCTTCTCGCTCCCAATGTTTGCTACATAACTCCGTGCACTGTGGGTCCCATCTTCTATCTCCCAATGTTTTCTACATAACTCCGTGCACTGTGGGTCCCATCTTCCCGCTCCCAATGTTTGCTACATAACTCCGTGCACTGTGGGTCCCATCTTCTCGCTCCCAATGTTTGCTACATATCTCCGTGCACTGTGAGGCCCATATTCTCGCTCCCAATGTTTGCTACATAACTCCGTGCGACTATGGGTCCCTTTTACTCGCTCCCAATGTTTACTACATAACTCCGTGCAATGTGGGTCCCATCTTCTCGGTCCCAATATTTGCGACATAACTCCGTGCACAGTGGGTCCCATCTTCTCGCTCCCAATGTTTGCTACATAACTCCGTGCACTGTGGGTCCCATCTCCTCGCTCCCAATGTTTACTACATAACTCAGTGCACTGTGGGTCCCATCTTCCCGCTCCCAATGTTTGCTACATAACTCCGTGCACTGTGGGTCCCATCTTCCCGCTCCCAATGTTTGCTTCATAACTCCGTGCACTGTGGGTCCCATCTTCTCTCTCCCAATGTTTGCTACAAAACTCCGTGCACTGTGGGTCCCATCATCCCGCTCCCAATGTTTGCTTCGTAACTCCGTGCACTGTGGGTCACATCTTCTCGCTCCCAATGTTTGCTACATAACTCCGTGCACTGTGGGTCCCATCTTCTCGCTCCCAATGTTTGCTACATAACTCCGTGCACTGTGGGTCCCATCTTCCCGCCCCCAATGTTTGCTACATAACTCCGTGCACTGTGGGACCCATCTTCTCGCTCCCATTGTTTGCTACATAACTCCGTGTACTGTGGGTCCCATCTTCTAGCTCCCAATGTTTGCTACATAACTCCGTGCACTGTGGGTCCCATCTTCTCGCTCCCAATGTTTGCTACATAACTCCGTGCACTGTGGGTCCCATCTTCTCGATTACAATTTTTGCTACATTACTCCGTGCACTGTGGGTCCCATCTTCTCGGTCCCAATCTTTGCTATATAACTCCGTGCACTATGCGTCCCATCTTCTCGCTCCCAATGTTTGCTACATAACTCCGTGCACTGTGGGTCCCATCTTCTCGCTCCCAATGTTTGTTACATAACTCCGTGCACTGTGGGTCCCATCTTCTTTCTCCCTATGTTTGCCACATAACTCCGTGCACTATGGGTCCCATCTTCGCGGTCCCAATGTTTGCGACATAACTCCGTGCACTGTGGGTCCCATCTTCTCGGTCCCAATGTTTGCTACATAACTCCGTGCACTGTGGGTCCCATTTTCTCGGTCCCAATGTTTGCTACATATCTCCGTGCACTGTGGGTCCCATCTTCTCGCTCCCAATGTTTGCTACATAACTCCGTGCACTGTGGGTCCCATCTTCTCGGTCCCAATATTTGCTACATACCTCCGTGCACTGTGGGTCACATCTTCTCGCTCAATGTTTGCTTCATAATCCGTGCACTGTGGGTCCCATATTTTCGCTCCCAATGTGTGCTACATAACTCCTTGCACTGTGGGTCCCATTTTCCCGCTCCCAATGTTTGCTTCATAACTCTTGAGCAGTGGGTACCATCTTCTCTCTCCCAATGTTTGCTACATAACTCCGTGCACTGTGGGTCACATCTTCTCGCTCCAAATGTTTGCGTCATAACTCCGTGCACTGTGGGTCCCATCTTCCCGCTCCCAATGTTTGCTACATAACTCCGTGCACGTGGGTCCCATCTTCCCGCTCCCAATGTTTCCTTCATAACACCGTGCACTGTGGGTCCGATCTTCTAGCTCCCAATGTTTGCTACATATCTCCGTGCACTGTGGGTCCCATCTTCCCGCTCCCGATGCTTGCTACATAACTCCGTGCACTGTGGGTCCCATCTTCTCGGTCCCTATGCTTGCTACATAACTCCGTTCAATGTGGGTCCCATCTTCTCGGTCCCAATGTTTGCTACATAACTCCGTGCACTGTGGGTCCCACCTTCTCGCTCCCAATGTTTGCTACATAACTCTGTGCACTGTAGGTCCCATCTTCCCGCTCCCAATGTTTGCTACATAACTCCGTGCACTGTGTGTCCCATCTTCTCGCTCCCAATATTTGCTACATAACTCCGTGCACTGTGGGTCCCATCTTCTCGCTCCCAATGATTGCTACATATCTCCGTGCACTGTGTGTCCCATCTTCTCGCTCCCAATGTTTGCTACATAACTCCGTGCACTGTGGGTCCCATCTTCTCGCTCCCAATGATTGCTACATATCTCCGTGCACTGTGGGTCCCATCTTCTCGCTCCCAATGTTTGCTACATAACTCCGTGCACTGTGGGTCCCATCTTCCCGCTCCCAATGTTTCTACATAATTCCGTGCAGTGTGGGTCCCATCTTCTCGGTCCCAATATTTGCCACATAAATCGTTGCAATTTGGTTCCCATTTTCTCGCTACCATTGTTTGCTACATAACTCCGTGCACTGTGGGTCCCATCTTCTTGCTCCCAATATTTGCTACATAACTCCGTGCACTGTGGGTACAATCTTCTCGCTCCCAATGTTTACTACATAACTCCGTGCACTATGGGTCCCATCTTCTCGCTCCCAATGTTTGCTACATAACTCCGTGCACTGTTGGTCCTATCTCCTCGCTCCCAATGTTTACTACATAACTCCGTGCACTGTGGGTCCCATCTTCCCGCTCCCAATGTTTGCTACATAACTCCGTGCACTGTGGGTCCCATCTTCCCGCTCCCAATATTTGCTTCATCACTCCGTGCACTGTGGGTCCCATCTTCCCTCTCCCAATGTTTGCTACATAACTCCGTGCACTGTGGGTTCCATCTTCCCGCTCCCAATGTTTGCTTCGTAACTCCGTGCACTGTGGGTCCCATCTTCTCGCTCCCAATGTTTGCTACATAACTCCGTGCACTGTGGGTCCCATCTTCTCGCTCCCAATGTTTGTTACATTACTCCGTGCACTGTGGGTCCCATCTTCTCGCTCCCAAAGTTTCCTACATATCTCCGTGCACTGTGGGTCCCATCTTCTCGATCCCAATGTTTGCTACATAACTCCGTGCACTGTGGGTCCCATCTTCTCGGTCCCAGTCTTTGCTACATAACTCCGTGCAATATGTGTCCCATCTTCTCGCTCCCAATGTTTGCTACATCACTCCGTGCACTGTGGGTCCCATCTTCTCGCTCCCAATGTTTGTTACATAACTCCGTGCACTGTGGGTCCCATCTTCTTGCTCCCAATGTTTGCTACATAACTCCGTGCACTATGGATCCCATCTTCGCGGTCCCAATGTTTGCGACATAAATCCGTGCACTGTGGGTCCCATCTTTTCGGTCCCAATGTTTGCTACATAACTCCGTGGACTGTGGGTCCCATCTTCTCGGTCCCAATATTTGCTACATAACTCCGTGCACTGTGGGTCCCATCTTCCCGCTCACAATGTTTGCTTCATAACTCTTGCGCAGTGGGTACCATCTTCTCTCTCCCAATGTTTGCTACATAACTCCGTGCACTGTGGGTCCCATCTTCCCGCTCCCATTGTTTGCTACATAACTCCGTGCACTGTGAGTCCCATCTTCTCGCTCCCAATGTTTGCTACATAACTCCGTGCACTGTGGGTCCCATCTTCACGCTCCCAATGTTTGCGTCATATCTCCGTGCACTGTGGGTCCCATCTTCCCGCTCCCAATGTTTGCTACATAAATCCGTGCACTGTGGGTCCCATCTTCCCGCTCCAAATGTTTGCTACATAACTCCGTGCACTGTGGGACCCATCTTCCCGCTCCCAATGTTTGCTACATAACTCCGTGCACTGTGGGTCCCATCTTCCCGCTCCCATTGTTTGCTACATAACTCCGTGCACTGTGGGTCCCATCTTCCCGCTCCCAATGTTTGCTACATAACTCCGTGCACTGTGGGTCCCACCTTCTCGCTCCCAATGTTTGCTACATAACTCCGTGCACTGTAGGTCCCATTTTCCCGCTCCCAATGTTTGCTACATAACTCTGTGCACTATGTCTCCCATCTTCTCGCTCCCAATGTTTGCTACATGACTCCATGCACTGTGGGTCCCATCTTCTCGCTCCCAATGATTGCTACATAACTCCGTGCACCGTGGGTCCCACCTTCTCGCTCCCAATGTTTGGTACATAACTCCGTGCACTGTGGGTCCAATCTTCCCGCTCCCAATGTTTGCTACATAACTCCGTGCACTGTGGGTCCCATCTTCTCGCTCCCAATGTTTGCCACATAAATCCTTGCAATGTGGGTCCCATTTTCTCGCTCCCAATGTTTGCTACATAACTCCGTGCATTGTGGGTCCCATCTTCTCGCTCCCAATATTTGCTACATAACTCCGTGCACTGTGGGTCCCATGTTCTCGCTCCCAATGTTTGCTACATAACTCCGTGCAATATGGGTCCCATCTTCCCGCTCCCAATGTTTGCTACATAACTCCGTGCAATGTGGGTCCCAACTTCTTGCTCCCAATGTTTGCTACATAACTCCTTGCACTGTGGGTCCCACCTTCTAGCTCCCAATGTTTGCTACATAACTCCGTGCACTGTAGGTCCCATCTTCCCGCTCCCAATGTTTGCTACATAACTCTGTGCACTATGTATCCCATCTTCTCGATCCCAATGTTTGCTACATAAATCCGTGCACTGTGGGTCACATCTTCTCGCTCCCAATGATTGCTACATAACTCCATGCACTGTGGGTCCCATCTTCTCGCTCCCAATATTTGGTACATATCTCCGTGCACTGTGGGTCCAATCTTCCCGCTCCCAATGATTGCTAGATAACTCCGTGCACTGTGGGTCCCATTTTCTCGCTCCCAATGATTGCCACATAAATCCTTGCAATGTGGGTCCCATTTTCTCGCTCCCAATATTTGCTACATAACTCCGTGCATTGTGGGTCGCATCTTCTCGCTCCCAATGTTTGCTACATAACTCCGTGCACTGTGGGTCCCATGTTCTCGCTCCCAATGTTTGCTACATAACTCCGTGCAATGTGGGTCCCATCTTCTCGGTCCCAATGTTTGCTACATAACTCCGTTCAATGTGGGTCCCATCTTCTCGGTCCCAATGTTTGCTACAAAACTCCGTGCACTGTGGGTCCCATCTTTTCGCTCCCAATGTTTGCTACATAAGTCCATGCACTGTGGGTCCCATCTTCTCGGTCCCAATGTATGCTACATAACTCCGTGCATTGTGGGTCCCATCTTCTCGCTCCTAATGTTTGCTACATAACTCCGTGCACTGTGGGTCTCATCTTCTCGCTCCCAATGTTTGCTACGTAACTCCGTGCACTGTGGGTCCCTTCTTCCCGCTCCCAATGTTTGCTACATAACTCCGTGCACTGTGGGTCCCATCTTCTCGCTCCAAATATTTGCTACATTGCTCCATGCACTGTGATGCCCATCTTCTGGCTCCCAATGTTTGCTATATAACTCCGTGGATTGTGGGTCCCATCTTCTCGATCCCAATATTTGCTCCATAACTCTGTGCACTGTGGGTCCCATCTTCTCGCTCCCAATGTTTGCTACATAACTCCGTGCACTGTGGGTCCCAACTTCTCGGTCCCAATGTTTGCTACATAACTCCGTGCACTGTGGGTCCCATCTTCTCGCACCCAATGTTTGCTACATAACTCCGTGCACTGTGGGTCTCATCTTCTCGCTCCCTATGTTTGCTACATAACTCCGTGCACTGTGAGTCCCATCTTCCCGTTCCCAATGTTTGCTACATAACTCCGTGCACTGTGGGACCCATCTTCTCGCTCCAAATGTTTGCTACATTGCTCCGTGCACTGTGAGGCCCATCTTCTCGCTCCCAATGTTTGCTACATAACTCCGTGCACTATGGGTCACATTTTCTCGCCCCCCATGTTTGCCACATTACTCCGTGCACTGTGGGTCCCATCTTCTCGGTCCCAATGTTTGCTACATAACTCCGTGCACTGTGGGTCCCATCTTCTCGCTCCCAATGTTTGCTACATAACTCCGTGCACTGTGGGTCCCATCTTCTCGCTCCCAATGTTTGCTACATAACTCCGTGCACTGTGGGTCCCATCTTCCCGCTCCCAATGTTTGCTACATAACTCCGTGCACTGTGGGTCCCATCTTCTCGCTCCCAATGTTTGCTACATAGCTCCGTGCACTGTGAGGCCCATATTCTCGTTCCCAATGTTTGCTACATAACTCCGTGCACTATGGGTCCCATTTTCTCGGTCCCAATGTTTACTACATAACTCCGTGCAATGTGGGTCCCATCTTCTCGGTCCCAATATTTGCGACATAACTCCGTGCACAGTGGGTCCCATCTTCTCGCTCCCAATGTTTGCTACATAACTCCGTGCACTGTGGGTCCCATCTCCTCGCTCCCAATGTTTACTACATAACTCAGTGCACTGTGGGTCCCATATTCCCGCTCCCAATGTTTGCTACATAAATCCGTGCACTGTGGGTCCCATCTTCCCGCTCCCAATTTTTGCTTCATAACTCCGTACACTGTGGGTCCCATTTTCTCTCTCCCAATGTTTGCTACAAAACTCCGTGCACTGTGGGTCCCATCTTCCCGCTCCCAATGTTTGCTTCGTAACTCCGTTCACTGTGGGTCCCATCTTCTCGCTCCCAATATTTGCTACATAACTCCGTGCACTGTGGGTCTCATCATCTCGCTCCCAATGTTTGCTACATAACTCCGTGCACTGTGGGTCCCATCTTCTAGCTCCCAATGTTTGCTACATAACTCCGTGCACTGTGGGTCCCATCTTCTCGCTCCCAATGTTTGCTACATAACTCCGTGTACTGTGGGTCCCATCTTCTCGATTACAATGTTTGCTACATAACTCCGTGCACTGTGGGTCCCATCTTCTCGCTCCCAATGTTTGCTACATAACTCCGTGCACTGTGGGTCCCATCTTCTCGATTACAATGTTTGCTACATTACTCCGTGCACTGTGGGTCCCATCTTCCCGCTCCCAATGTTTGCTACATAACTCCGTGCACTGTGGGTCCCCTCTTCTTGCTCCCAATATTTGCTACATAACTCCGTGCACTGTGGGTCCCATCTTCTCGCTCCCAATATTTGGTACATAACTCCATGCACTGTGGGTCCCATCTTCTCGCTCCCAATGATTGCTACATAACTCCGTGCACTGTGGGTCCCATCTTCTCGGTCCCAATGTTTGCCACATAAATCCTTGCAATGTGGGTCCCATTTTCTCGCTCCCAATGTTTGCTAGATAACTCCGTGCACTGTGGGTCCCATCTTCTCGGTCCCAATATTTGCCACATAAATCCTTGCAATGTGGGTCCAATATTCTCGCTCCCAATCTTTGCTACATAACTCCGTGTACTGTGGGTCCCATGTTCTCGCTCCCAATGTTTGCTACATATCTCCGTGCACTGTGGCTCCCATCTTCTCGCTCCCAAAATTTGCTACATAAGTCCGTGCACTGTGGGTCTCATCTTCTCCCTCCCAATGTTTACTACATAACTCCGTGCACTGTGGGTCCCATCTTCCCTTTCCCAATGTTTGCTACATAACTCCGCGCATTTTGGGTCCCATCTTCCCGCTCCCAATATTTGCTTCGTAACTCCGTACACTGTGGGTCCCATCTTCTCGCTCCCAATTTTTGCTACATAACTCCGTGCACTGTGGGTCCCATCTTCTCGCTCCCAAAATTTGCTACATAACTCCGTGCACTGTGGGTCCCATCTTCCCGCTCCCAATGTTTGCTACATAACTCCGTGCACTATGGATCCCATCTTCTCGCTCCCAATGTTTGCTACATAACTCCGTGCACTGTGGGTCCCATCTTCTCGCTCCCAATGTTTGCTACATAACTCCGTGCACTGTGGGTCCCATCTTTTCGGTCCCAATCTACGCTACATAACTCCGTGAACTATGGGTCCCATCTTCTCGCCCCAATGTTTGCTACATAACTCCGTGCACTCTGGGTCCCATCTTCTCACTCCCAATATTTGTTACATAACTCCGTGCACTGTGGGTCCCATCTTCTCGCTCCCAATGTTTGCTACATAACTCCATGCACTATGGGTCCCATCTTCTCGGTCCCAATGTTTGCTGCATAACTCCGTGCACTGTGGGTCCCATCTTCTCGGTCCCAATGTTTGCTACATAACTCCGTGCACTGTGGGTCCTATCTTCTAGCTCCCAATGTTTGGTACATAACTCCGTGCACTGTGGGTCCCATCTTCTCGGTCCCAATGTTTGAACATAACTCCGTGCACTGTGGGTCCCATCTTCTCGCTCCCAATGTTTGCTACATAACTCCGTGCACTGTGGGTAGCATCTTCTCGCTCCCAATGTTTGCTTCATAACTCCGTGCACTGTGGGTCCCATCTTCTCGCTCCCAATACATGCTAGCTAACTCCGTGCACTGTGGGTCCCATCTTCCCGCTCCCAATGTTTGCTTCATAACTCTTCGCGCTGTGGGTCCCATCTTCTCTCTCCCAATGTTTCCTACATAACTCCGTGCACTGTGGGTCCCATCTTCCCGCTCCCAATGTTTGCTACATAACTCCGTGCACTGTGGGTCCCATCTTCTCGCTCCCAATGCTTGCTACATAACTCCGTGCACTGTGGGTCCCATCTTCTCGCTCCCAATGTTTGCTACATAACTCCGTGCACTGTGGGTAACATCTTCAGACCCCCAATATTTCCTACATAACTCTGTGCACTGTGGGTCACATCTTCTCGCTCCCAATGTGTGCTACATAACTCCGTGCACTGTGTGTCCCATCTTCTCGCTCCCAATGTTTGCTACAGAACTCCGTGCAATGTGGGTCCCATCTTCTAGCTCCCAATGTTTGCTACATAACTGCGTGCACTATGGGTCCCATTTTCTCGCTTCCTATGTTTACTATATAACTCCGTGCACTGTGGGTCCCATTTTCTCGGTCCCAATGTTTACTACATAACTCCGAGCACTGTGGGTCCCATCTTTTCGCTCCCAATGTTTTCTACATATCTCCGTGCACTGTGGGTCCCATCTTCTCGCTCCCAATGTTTACTACATAACTCCGTGCACTGTGGGTCCCATCTTCCCGCTCCCAATGTTTGCTTCGTAACTCCGTGCACTGTGGGTCGCATCTTCTCGCTCCCAATTTATGCTACATAACTCCGTGCACTGTGGTTCCCATCTTCTCGCTCCCAATGTTTGCTACACAATTCCGTGCACTGTGGGTCCCATCATCCCGCTCCCAATGTTTACTACATAACTCCGAGCACTGTGGGTCCCATCTTCCCGCTCCCAATGTTTGCTACATAACTCCGTGCACTGTGGGTTACATCTTCTCGCTCCCAATGTTTGCTACATTGCTCCGTGCATTGTGAGGCCCATATTCTCGCTCCCAATGTTTGCTACATAACTCCGTGCACTATGGGTCCCATTTTCTCGCTCCCAATGTTTACTACATAACTCCGTGCACTGTGGGTCCCATCTTCTCGCTCCCAATGTTTGCTACATAACTCCGTGCACTGTGGGTCTCATCTCCTCGCTGCCAATGTTTACTACATAACTCCGTGCACTGTGGGTCCCATCTTTCCGCTCCCAATGTTTGCTACATAACTCCGTGCACTGTGGGTCCCATCTTCCCGCTCCCAATTTTTGCTTCATAACTCCGTGCACTGTGGGTAACATCTTCCCTCTCCCAATGTTTGCTACATAACTCCGTGCACTGTGGGTCCCATCTTCCCGCTCCCAATGTTTGCTTCGTAACTCCGTGCACTGTGGGTCCCATCTTCTCGCTCCCAATGTTTGCTACATAACTCCGTGCACTGTGGGTCCCATCTTCTCGCTCCCAATGTTTGTTACATTACTCCGTGCACTGTGGGTCCCATCTTCTCGCTCCCAAAGTTTCCTACATATCTCCGTGCACTGTGGGTCCCATCTTCTCGATCCCAATGTTTGCTACATAACTCCGTGCACTGTGGGTCCCATCTTCTCGGTCCCAGTCTTTGCTACATAACTCCGTGCACTATGCGTCCCATCTTCTCGCTCCCAATGTTTGCTACATCACTCCGTGCACTGTGGGTCCCATCTTCTCTCTCCCAATATTTGTTACATAACTCCGTGCACTGTGGGTCCCATCTTCTTGCTCCCAATGTTTGCTACATAACTCCGTGCACTATGGGTCCCATCTTCGCGGTCCCAATGTTTGCGACATATCTCCGTGCACTGTGGGTCCCATCTTTTCGGTCCCAATGTTTGCTACATAACTCCGTGGACTGTGGGTCCCATCTACTCGGTCCCAATATTTGCTACATAACTCCGTGCACTGTGGGTCCCATCTTCCCGCTCCCAATGTTTGATTCATAACTCTTGCGCAGTGTGTACTATCTTCTCTCTCCCAATGTTTGTTACATAACTCCGTGCACTGTGGGTCCCATCTTCCCGCTCCCATTGTTTGCTACATAACTCCGTGCACTGTGGGTCCCATCTTCTCGCTCCCAATGTTTGCTCCATAACTCCGTGCACTGTGGGTCCCATCTTCTCGCTCCCAATGTTTGCGTCATATCTCCGTGCAGTGTGGGTCCCATCTTCCCGCTCCCAATGTTTGCTACATAAATCCGTGCACTGTGGGTCCCATCTTCCCGCTCCCAATGTTTGCTTCATAACTCCGTGCACTGTGGGTCCCAACTTCTAGCTCCCAATGTTTGCTACATAACTCCGTGCACTGTGGGTCCCATCTTCCCGCTCCCAATGTTTGCTACATAACTCCGTGCACTGTGGGTCCCATCTTCCCGCTCCCAATATTTGGTACATAACTCCGTGCACTGTGGGTCCCAACTTCTTGCTCCCAATGTTTGTTACATAACTCCTTGCACTGTGGGTCCCACCTTCTCGCTCCCAATGTTTGCTACATAACTCCGTGCACTGTAGGTCCCATCTTCCCGCTCCCAATGTTTGCTACATAACTCTGTGCACTATGTATCCCATCTTCTCGCTCCCAATGATTGCTACATAAATCCGTGCACTTTGGGTCCCATCTTCTCGCTCCCAATGATTGCTACATAACTCCGTGCACTGTGGGTCCCATCTTCTCGCTCCCAATGTATGGTACATAACTCCGTGCACTGTGGGTCCAATCTTCCCGCTCCCAATGATTGCTACATAACTCCGTGCACTGTGGGTAACATTTTCTCGCTCCCAATGTTTGCCACATAAATCCTTGCAATGTGGGTCCCATTTTCTCGCTCCCAATATTTGCTACATAACTCCGTGCATTGTGGGTCCCATCTTCTCGCTCCCAATGTTTGCTACATAACTCCGTGCACTGTGGGTCCCAAGTTCCCGCTCCCAATGTTTGCTACATAACTCCGTGCAATGTGGGTTCCATCTTCTCGGTCCCAATGCTTGCTACATAACTCCGTTCAATGTGGGTCCCATCTTCTCGGTCCCAATGTTTGCTACATAACTCCGTGCACTGTGTGTCCCATCTTTTCGCTCCCAATGTTTGCTACATAACTCCGTGCAATGTGGGTCCCATCTTCTCGTCCCAATGTATGCTACATAACTCCGTGACTGTGGGTCCCATCCTCTCACTCCCAATGTTTGCTACATAACTCCGTGCACTGTGGGTCTCATCTTCTCGCTCCCAATGTTTGCTACATAACTCCGTGCACTGTGGGTCCCATCTTCTCGCTCCCAATATTTGCTACATTACTCCGTGCACTGTGGGTCCCATCTTCTCGGTCCCAATGTTTGCCACATAAATACTTGCAATGTGGGTCCAATTTTCTCGCTCCCATTCTTTGCTACATAACTCCGTGCACTGTGTGTCCCATGTTCTCGCTCCCAATGGTTGCTACATATCTCCGTGCACTGTGGCTCCCATCTTCTCGCTCCCAAAATTAGCTACATAAATCCGTGCACTGTGGGTCCCATCTTCTCGCTCCCAATGTTTACTACATAACTCCGTGCACTGTGGGTCCCATGTTCCCGCTCCCAATGTTTGCTACATAACTCCGTACACTATGGGTCCCATCTTCTCGCTCCCAATGTTTGCTACATAACTCCGTGCACTGTGGGTCCCATCTTCTCGCTCCCAATATTTGCTACATAACTCCGTACACTGTGGGTCCCATCTTTTCGGTCCCTATCTATGCTACATAACTCCGTGCACTATGGGTCCCATCTTCTCGCCACAATGTTTGCTACATAACTCCGTGCACTCTGGGTCCCATCTTCTCGCTCCCAATATTTGTTACATAACTCCGTGCACTGTGGGCCCCATCTTCTCGCTCCTAATGTTTACTACATAACTCCATGCACTATGGGTCCCATCTTCTCTGTCCCAATGTTTGCTGCATAACTCCGTGCACTGTGGGTCCCATCTTCTCGGTCCCAATGTTTGCTACATATCTCCGTGCACTGTGGGTCCTATCTTCTAGCTCCCAATGTCTGCTACATAACTCCGAGCACTGTGGGTCCCATCTTCTCGGTCCCAATGTTTGCTACATAACTCCGTGCACTGTGGGTCCCATCTTCTCGCTCCCAATGTTTGTTACATAACTCCGTGCACTGTGGGTAGCATCTTCTCGCTCCCAATGTGTGCTTCATAACTCCGTGCACTGTGGGTCCCATCTTCTCGCTCCCAATACATGCTACCTAACTCCGTGCACTGTGGGTCCCATCTTCACGCTCCCAATGTTTGCTTCATAACTCTTCGCGCTGTGGGTCCCATCTTCTCTCTCCCAATGTTTCCTACATAACTCCGTGCACTGTGGGTCCCATCTTGCCGCTCCCAATGTTTGCTACATAACTCCGTGCACTGAGGGTCCCATCTTCTCGCTCCCAATGTTTGCTACATAACTCCGTGCACTGTGGGTCCCATCTTCTCGCTCCCAATGTATGGTACATAACTCCGTGCACTGTGGGTCCCATCTTCCCGCTCCCAATGTTTGCTACATAACTCCGTGCGACTATGGGTCCCATTTTCTCGCTCCCAATGTTTACTACATAACTCCGTGCAATGTGGGTCCCATCTTCTCGGTCCCAATATTTGCGACATAACTCCGTGCACAGTGGGTCCCATCTTCTCGCTCCCAATGTTTGTTACATAACTCCGTGCACTGTGGGTCCCATCTTCTCGGTCCCAGTTTTTGCTACATAACTCCGTGCACTATGCGTCCCATCTTCTCGCTCCCAATGTTTGCTACATCACTCCGTGCACTGTGGGTCCCATCTTCTCTCTCCCAATGTTTGTTACATAACTCCGTGCACTGTGGGTCCCATCTTCTTGCTCCCAATGTTTGCTACATAACTCCGTGCACTATGGGTCCCATCTTCGCGGTCCCAATGTTTGCTACATAACTCCGTGCGACTATGGGTCCCATTTTCTCGCTCCCAATGATTACTACATAACTCCGTGCAATGTGGGTCCCATCTTCTCGGTCCCAATATTTGCGACATAACTCCGTGCACAGTGGGTCCCATCTTCTCGCTCCCAATGTTTGCTACATAACTCCGTGCACTGTGGGTCCCATCTCCTCGCTCCCAATGTTTACTACATAACTCAGTGCACTGTGGGTCCCATCTTCCCGCTCCCAATGTTTGCAACATAACTCCGTGCACTGTGTGTCCCATCTTCCCGCTCCCACTGTTTGCTTCATAACTCCGTGCACTGTGGGTCCCATCTTCTCTCTCCCAATGTTTGCTACAAAACTCCGTGCACTGTGGGTCCCATCATCCCGCTCCCAATGTTTGCTTCGTAACTCCGTGCACTGTGGGTCACATCTTCTCGCTCCCAATGTTTGCTACATAACTCCGTGCACTGTGTGTCCCATCTTCTCGCTACCAATGTTTGCTACATAACTCCGTGCACTGTGGGTCCCATCTTCCCGCCCCCAATGTTTGCTACATAACTCCGTGCACTGTGGGTCCCATCTTCTCGCTCCCAATGTGTGCTACATAACTCCGTGTACTGTGGGTCCCATCTTCTAGCTCCCAATGTTTGCTACATAACTCCGTGCACTGTGGGTCCCATCTTCTCGCTCCCAATGTTTGCTACATAACTCCGTGCACTGTGGGTCCCATCTTCTCGATTACAATATTTGCTACATTACTCCGTGCACTGTGGGTCCCATCTTCTCGGTCCAAATCTTTGCTACATAACTCCGTGCACTATGCGTCCCATCTCCTCGCTCCCAATGTTTGCTACATAACTCCGTGCACTGTGGGTCCCATCTTCTCGCTCCCAATGTTTGTTACATAACTCCGTGCACTGTGGGTCCCATCTTCTTTCTCCCTATGTTTGCTACATAACTCCGTGCACTATGGGTCCCATCTTCGCGGTCCCAATGTTTGCGACATAACTCCGTGCACTGTGGGTCCCATCTTCTCGGTCCCAATGTTTGCTACATAATTCCGTGCACTGTGGGTCCCATTTTCTCGGTCCCAATGTTTGCTACATAACTCCGTGCACTGTGGGTCCCATCTTCTCGCTCCCAATGTTTGCCACATAACTCCGTGCACTGTGGGTCCCATCTTCTCGGTCCCAATATTTGCTACATACCTCCGTGCACTGTGGGTCACATCTTCTCGCTCCCAATGTTTGCTACATAACTCCGTGCGCTGTGGGTCCCATCTTCTCGCTCAATGTTTGCTTCATAATCCGTGCACTGTGGGTCCCATATTTTCGCTCCCAATGTGTGCTACATAACTCCTTGCACTGTGGGTCCCATTTTCCCGCTCCCAATGTTTGCTTCATAACTCTTGAGCAGTGGGTACCATCTTCTCTCTCCCAATGTTTGCTACATAACTCCGTGCACTGTGGGTCACATCTTCTCGCTCCAAATGTTTGCGTCATAACTCCGTGCACTGTGGGTCCCATCTTCCCGCTCCCAATGTTTGCTACATAACTCCGTGCACGTGGGTCCCATCTTCCCGCTCCCAATGTTTCCTTCATAACACCGTGCACTGTGGGTCCCATCTTCTAGCTCCCAATGTTTGCTACATATCTCCGTGCACTGTGGGTCCCATCTTCCCGCTCCCGATGCTTGCTACATAACTCCGTGCACTGTGGTTCCCATCTTCTCGGTCCCAATGCTTGCTACATAACTCCGTTCAATGTGGGTCCCATCTTCTCGTTCCCAATGTTTGCTACATAACTCCGTGCACTGTGGGTCCCACCTTCTCGCTCCCACCTTCTTGCTCCCAATGTTTGCTACATAACTCTGTGCACTGTAGGTCCCATCTTCCCGCTCCCAATGTTTGCTACATAACTCCGTGCACTGTGTGTCCCATCTTCTCGCTCAAAATGTTTGCTACATAATTCCGTGCACTGTGGGTCCCATCTTCTCGCTAACAATGATTGCTACATATCTCCGTGCACTGTGTGTCCCATCTTCTCGCTCCCAATGTTTTCTACATAACTCCGTGCACTGTGGGTCCCATCTTCTCGCTCCCAATGATTGCTACATATCTCCGTGCACTGTGGGTCCCATCTTCTCGCTCCCAATGTTTGCTACATAACTCCGTGCACTGTGGGTCCCATCTTCCCGCTCCCAATGTTTGCTACATAATTCCGTGCAGTGTGGGTCCCATCTTCTCGGTCCCAATATTTGCCACATAAATCGTTGCAATGTGGTTCCCATTTTCTCGCTACCAATGTTTGCTACATAACTCCGTGCACTGTGGGTCCCATCTTCTTGCTCCCAATATTTGCTACATAACTCCGTGCACTGTGGGTACCATCTTCTCGCTCCCAATGTTTACTACATAACTCCGTGCACTATGGGTCCCATCTTCTCGCTCCCAATGTTTGCTACATAACTCCGTGCACTGTGGGTCCTATCTCCTCGCTCCCAATGTTTACTACATAACTCCGTGCACTGTGGGTCCCATCTTCCCGCTCCCAATGTTTGCTACATAACTCCGTGCACTGTGGGTCCCATCTTCTCGCTCCCAATGTTTGCCACATAAATCCTTGCAATGTGGGTCCCATTTTCTCGCTCCCAATGTTTGCTACATAACTCCGTTCATTGTGGGTCCCATCTTCTCGCTCCCAATATTTGCTACATAACTCCGTGCACTGTGGGTCCCATGTTCTCGCTCCCAATGTTTGCTACATAACTCCGTGCAATATGGGTCCCATCTTCTCGGTCCCAATGTTTGCTACATAACTCCGTGCAATGTGGGTCCCATCTTCTCGGTCCCAATGTTTGCTACATAACTCCGTGCACTGTGGGTCCCATATTCTCGCTCCCAATGTTTGCTACATAACTCCGTGCACTGTGGGTCCCATCTTCTCGGTCCCAATGTTTGCTACATAACTCTGTGCACTGTGGGTCCCATCTTCTCGGTCCCAATGGTTGCTACATAACTACGTGCACAGTGGGTCCCATCTTCTCGCTCCCAATGTTTGCTACATAACTCCGTGCATTGTGGGTCCCATCTTCTCGCTCCCAATGTTTGCTACATAACTCCGTGCACTGTGGGTCCCATCTTCCCGCTCCCAATGTTTGCTTCGTAACTCCGTGCACTGTGGGTCCCATCTTCTCGCTCCCAATATTTGCTACATAACTCCGTGCACTGTGGGTCCCATCTTCCCGCTCCCAATGTTTGCTACATAACTCCGTGCACTGTGGGTCCCATCTTCTTACTCCCAATGTTTGCTACATAATTCCGTGCACTGTGGGTCCCACCTTCTCGCTCCCAATGTTTGCAACATAACTCCGTGCACTGTAGGTCCCATCTTCCCGCTCCCAATGTTTGCTACCTAACTCCGTGCTCTGTGTGTCCCATCTTCTCGCTCCCAATGTTTGCTACATAACTCCGTGCACTGTGGGTCCCATCTTCTCGCTCCCAATGATTGCTACATATCTCCGTGCACTGTGGGTCCCATCTTCTCGCTCCCAATGTTTGCTACATAACTCCGTGCACTGTGGGTCCCATCCTCCCGCTCCCAATGTTTGCTACATAACTCCATGCAGTGTGGGTCCCATCTTCTCGGTCCCAATATTTGCCACATAAATCGTTGCAATGTGGTTCCCATTTTCTCGCTCCCAATGTTTGCTACATAACTCCGTGCACTGTGGGTCCCATCTTCTTGCTCCCAATATTTGCTACATAACTCCGTGCACTGTGGGTACCATCTTCTCGCTCCCAATGTTTGCTACATAACACCGTGCAATGTAGGTCCCATCTTCCCGCTCCCAATGTTTGCTACATAACTCCGTGCACTGTATGTCCCATCTTCTCGCTCCCAATGTTTGCTAGATAACTCCGTGCACTGTGGGTCCCATCTTCTCGCTCCCAATGATTGCTACATAACTCCGTGCACTGTGGGTCCCATCTTCTCGCTCCCAATGTTTGGTACATAACTCCTTGCATTGTGGGTCCCATCTTCCCGCTCCCAATGTTTGCTACATAACTCCGTGCACTATGGGTCCCATCTTCTCGGTCCCAATGTTTGCCACATAAATCCTTGCAATGTGGGTCCCATTTTCTCGCTCCAAATATTTGCTACATAACTCCGTGCACTGTGGGTCCCATCTTCTCGGTCCCAATGTTGGCCACATAAATCCTTGCAATGTGGGTCCCATTTTCTCGCTCCCAATGTTTGCTACATAACTCCGTGCACTGTGGGTCCCATCTTCTCGCTCCCAATGATTGCTACATTACTCCGTGCACTATGGGTCCCATCTTCTCGCTCCCAATGTTTGCTACATAGCTCAGTGCACTGTGAGGTCGATATTCTCGCTCCCAATGTTTGCTACATAACTCCGTGCACTATGGGTCCCATTTTCTCGCTCCCAATGTTTACTACATAACTCCGTGCAATGTGGGTCCCATCTTCTCGGTCCCAATGTTTACTACATAACTCCGTGCACTGTGGGTCCCATCTTCTCGCTCCCAATGTTTGCTACATATCTCCGTGCACTGTGGGTCCCATCTCCTAGCTCCCAATGTTTACTACATAACTCCGTGCACTGTGGGTCCCATCTTCCCGCTCCCAATGTTTGCTACATAACTCCGTGCACTCTGGGTCCCATCTTCCCGCTCCCAATATTTGCTTCATATCGCCGTGCACTGTGGGTCCCATCTTCCCTCTCCCAATGTTTGCTACATAACTCCATGCACTGTGGGTTCCATCTTCCTGCTCCCAATGTTTGCTTCGTAACTCCGTGCACTGTGGGTCCCATCTTCTCGCTCCCAATGTTTGCTACATAACTCCGTGCACTGTGGGTCCCATCTTCTCGCTCCCAATGTTTGTTACATTACTCCGTGCACTGTGGGTCCCATCTTCTCGCTCCCAAAGTTTCCTACATATCTCCGTGCACTGTGGGTCCCATCTTCTCGATCCCAATGTTTGCTACATAACTCCGTGCACTGTGGGTCCCATCTTCTCGGTCCCAGTCTTTGCTACATAACTCCGTGCACTATGCTTCCCATCTTCTCGCTCCCAATGTTTGCTACATCACTCCGTGCACTGTGGGTCCCATCTTCTCGCTCCCAATGTTTGTTACATAACTCCGTGCACTGTGGGTCCCATCTTCTTGCTCCCAATGTTTGCTACATAACTCCGTGCACTATGGGTCCCATCTTCGCGGTCCCAATGTTTGCGACATAAATCCGTGCACTGTGGGTCCCATCTTTTCGGTCCCAATGTTTGCTACATAACTCCGTGGACTGTGGTTCCCATCTTCTCGCTCCCAATATTTGCTACATAACTCCGTGCACTATGGGTCCCATCTTCCCGCTCCCAATGTTTGCTTCATAACTCTTGCGCAGTGGGTACCATCTTCTCTGTCCCAATGTTTGCTACATAACTCCGTGCACTGTGGGTCCCATCTTCCCGCTCCCATTGTTTGCTACATAACTCCGTGCACTGTGGGTCCCATCTTCTCGCTCCCAATGTTTGCTACATAACTCCGTGCACTGTGGGTCCCATCTTCTCGCTCCCAATGTTTGCGTCATATCTCCGTGCACTGTGGGTCCCATCTTCCCGCTCCCAATGTTTGCTACATAAATCCGTGCACTGTGGGTCCCATCTTCCCGCTCCAAATGTTTGCTTCATAACTCCGTGCACTGTGGGTCCCATCTTCTAGCTCCCAATTTATGCTACATAACTCCGTGCACTGTGGGTCCCATCTTCCCGCTCCCAACGTTTGCTACATAACTCCGTGCACTGTGGGTCACATCTTCCCGCTCCCAATGTTTGCTACATAACTCCGTGCACTGTGGGTTCCAACTTCTTGCTCCCAATGTTTGCTACATAACTCCTTGCACTGTGGGTCCCACCTTCTCGCTCCCAATGTTTGCTACATAACTCCGTGCACTGTAGGTCCCATTTTCCCGCTCCCAATGTTTGCAACATAACTCTGTGCACTATGTATCCCATCTTCTCGCTCCCAATGTTTGCTACATAACTCCGTGCACTGTGGGTCCCATCTTCTCGCTCCCAATGATTGCTACATATCTCCGTGCACTGTGGGTCCCATCTTCTCGCTCCCAATGTTTGGTACATAACTCCGTGCACTGTGGGTCCAATCTTCCCGCTCCCAATGTGTGCTACATCACTCCGTGCACTGTGGGTCCCATCTTCTCGCTCCTAATGTTTGTTACATAACTCCGTGCACTGTGGGTCCCATCTTCTTGCTCCCAATGTTTGCTACATAACTCCGTGCACTATGGGTCCCATCTTCGCGGTCCCAATGTTTGCGACATATCTCCGTGCACTGTGGGTCCCATCTTTTCGGTCCCAATGTTTGCTACATATCTCCGTGGACTGTGGGTCCCATCTTCTCGGTCCCAATATTTGCTACATAACTCCGTGCACTGTGGGTCCCATCTTCCCGCTCCCAATGTTTGCTTCATAACTCTTGCGAAGTGGGTACTATCTTCTCTCTCCCAATGTTTGCTACATAACTCCGTGCACTGTGGGTCCCATCTTCCCGCTCCCATTGTTTGCTACATAACTCCGTGCACTGTGGGTCCCATCTTCTCGCTCCCAATGTTTGCTCCATAACTCCGTGCACTGTGGGTCCCATCTTCTCGCTCCCAATGTTTGCGTCATATCTCCGTGCACTGTGGGTCCCATCTTCCCGCTCCCAATGTTTGCTTCATAACTCCGTGCACTGTGGGTCCCATCTTCCCGCTCCCAATATTTGGTACATCACTCCGTGCACTGTGGGTCCCAACTTCTTGCTCCCAATGTTTGTTACATAACTCCTTGCACTGTGGGTCCCACCTTCTCGCTCCCAATGTTTGCTACATAACTCCGTGCACTGTAGGTCCCTTCTTCCCGCTCCCAATGTTTGCTACATAACTCTGTGCACTATGTATCCCATCTTCTCGCTCCCAATGTTTGCTACATAAATCCGTGCACTGTGGGTCCCATCTTCTCGCTCCCAATGATTGCTACATAACTCCGTGCACTGTGGGTCTCATCTTCTCGCTCCCAATGTATGGTACATAACTCCGTGCACTGTGGGTCCAATCTTCCCGCTCCCAATGATTGCTACATAACTCCGTGCACTGTAGGTCCCATTTTCTCGCTCCCAATGTTTGCCAAATAAATCCTTGCAATGTGGGTCCCATTTTCTCGTTCCCAATATTTGCTACATAACTCCGTGCATTGTGGGTCCCATCTTCTCGCTCCCAATGTTTGCTACATAACTCCGTGCACTGTGGGTCCCATGTTCTCGCTCCCAATGTTTGCTACATAACTCCGTGCAATGTGGGTTCCATCTTCTCGGTCCCAATGCTTGCTACATAACTCCGTTCAATGTGGGTCCCATCTTCTCGGTCCCAATGTTTGCTACATAACTCCGTGCACTGTGGGTCCCATCTTTTCGCTCCCAATGTTTGCTACATAACTCCGTGCACTGTGGGTCCCATCTTCTCGGTCCCAATGTATGCTACATAACTCCGTGACTGTGGGTCCCATCTTCTCGCTCCCAATGTTTGCTACATAACTCCGTGCACTGTGGGTCTCATCTTCTCGCTCCCAAAGTTTGCTACATAACTCCGTGCACTGTGGGTCCCATCTTCTCGCTCCCAATATTTGCTACATTACTCCGTGCACTGTGGGTCCCATCTTCTCGGTCCCAATGTTTGCCACATAAATCCTTGCAATGTGGGTCCAATTTTCTCGCTCCCAATCTTTGCTACATAACTCCGTGCACTGTGGGTCCCATGTTCTCGCTCCCAATGTTTGCTACATATCTCCGTGCACTGTGGGTCCCATCTTCTCGCTCCCAAAATTTGCTACATAAATCCGTGCACTGTGGGTCCCATCTTCTCGCTCCCAATGTTTACTACATAACTCCGTGCACTGTGGGTCCCATGTTCCCGCTCCCAATGTTTGCTACATAACTCCGTACACTATGGGTCCCATCTTCTCGCTCCCAATGTTTGCTACATAACTCCGTGCACTGTGGGTCCCATCTTCTCGCTCCCAATATTTGCTACATAACTCCGTGCACTGTGGGTCCCATCTTTTCGGTCCCTATCTATGCTACATAACTCCGTGCACTATGGGTCCCATCTTCTCGCCCCAATGTTTGCTACATAACTCCGTGCACTCTGGGTCCCATCTTCTCGCTCCCAATATTTGTTACATAACTCCGTGCACTGTGGGCCCCATCTTCTCGCTCCCAATGTTTACTACATAACTCCATGCACTATGGGTCCCATCTTCTCGGTCCAATGTTTGCTGCATAACTCCGTGCACTGTGGGTCCCATCTTCTCGGTCCCAATGTTTGCTACATATCTCCGTGCTCTGTGGGTCCTATCTTCTAGCTCCCAATATTTGCTACATTACTCCGTGCACTGTGGGTCCCATCTTCTCGGTCCCAATGTTTGCTACATAACTCCGTGCACTGTGGGTCCCATCTTCTCGCTCCCAATGTTTGTTACATAACTCCGTGCACTGTGGGTAGCATCTTCTCGCTCCCAATGTGTGTTTCATAACTCCGTGCACAGTGGGTCCCATCTTCTCGCTCCCAATACATGCTACCTAACTCCGTGCACTGTGGGTCCCATCTTCACGCTCCCAATGTTTGCTTCATAACTCTTCGCGCTGTGGGTCCCATCTTCTCTCTCCCAATGTTTCCTACATAACTCCGTGCACTGTGGGTCCCATCTTCCCGCTCCCAATGTTTGCTACATAACTCCGTGCACTGAGGGTCCCATCTTCCCGCTCCCAATGTTTGCTACATAACTCCGTGCACTGTGGGTCCCATCTTCTCGCTCCCAATGTTTGCTACATAGCTCCGTGCACTGTGAGGCCCATATTCTCGCTCCCAATGTTTGCTACATAACTCCGTGCGACTATGGGTCCCATTTTCTCGCTCCCAATGTTTACTACATAACTCCGTGCAATGTGGGTCCCATCTTCTCGGTACTTAATATTTGCGACATAACTCCGTGCACAGTGGGTCCCATCTTCTCGCTCCCAATGTTTGCTACATAACTCCGTGCACTGTGGGTCCCATCTCCTCGCTCCCAATGTTTACTACATAACTCAGTGCACTGTGGGTCCCATCTTCCCGCTCCCAATGTTTGCTACATAACTCCGTGCACTGTGGGTCCCATCTTCCCGCTCCCAATGTTTGCTTCATAACTCCGTGCACTGTGGGTCCCATCTTCTCTCTCCCAATGTTTCCTACAAAACTCCGTGCACTGTGGGTCCCATCATCCCGCTCCCAATGTTTGCTTCGTAACTCCGTGCACTGTGGGTCACATCTTCTCGCTCCCAATGTTTGAACATAACTCCGTGCACTGTGGGTCCCATCTTCTCGCTCACAATGTTTGCTACATAACTCCGTGCACTGTGGGTCCCATCTTCCCGCCCCCAATGTTTGCTACATAACTCCGTGCACTGTGGGTCCCATCTTCTCGCTCCCAATGTTTGCTACATAACTCCGTGTACTGTGGGTCCCATCTTCTAGCTCCCAATGTTTGCTACATAACTCCGTGCACTGTGGGTCCCATCTTCTCGCTCCCAATGTTTGCTACATAACTCCGTGCACTGTGGGTCCCATCTTCTCGATTACAATATTTGCTACATTACTCCGTGCACTGTGGGTCCCATCTTCTCGGTCCCAATCTTTGCTACATAACTCCGTGCACTATGCGTCCCATCTTCTCGCTCCCAATGTTTGCTACATAACTCCGTGCACTGTGGGTCCCATCTTCTCGCTCCCAATGTTTGTTACATAACTCCGTGCACTGTGGGTCCCATCTTCTTTCTCCCTATGTTTGCCACATAACTCCGTGCACTATGGGTCCCATCTTCGCGGTCCCAATGTTTGCGACATAACTCCGTGCACTGTGGGTCCCATCTTCTCGGTCCCAATGTTTGCTACATAACTCCGTGCACTGTGGGTCCCATTTTCTCGGTCCCAATGTTTGCTACATATCTCCGTGCAATGTGGGTCCCATCTTCTCGCTCCCAATGTTTGCTACATAACTCCGTGCACTGTGGGTCCCATCTTCACGGTCCCAATATTTGCTACATACCTCCGTGCACTGTGGGTCACATCTTCTCGCTCCCAATGTTTGCTACATAACTCCGTGCGCTGTGGGTCCCATCTTCTCGCTCAATGTTTTCTTCATAATCCGTGCACTGTGGGTCCCATATTTTCGCTCCCAATGTGTGCTACATAACTCCTTGCACTGTGGGTCCCATTTTCCCGCTCCCAATGTTTGCTTCATAACTCTTGAGCAGTGGGTACCATCTTCTCTCTCCCAATGTTTGCTACATAACTCCGTGCACTGTGGGTCACATCTTCTCGCTCCAAATGTTTGCGTCATAACTCCGTGTACTGTGGGTCCCATCTTCCCGCTCCCAATGTTTGCTACATAACTCCGTACACGTGGGTCCCATCTTCCCGCTCCCAATGTTTCCTTCATAACACCGTGCACTGTGGGTCCCATCTTCTAGCTCCCAATGTTTGCTACATATCTCCGTGCACTGTGGGTCCCATCTTCCCGCTCCCGATGCTTGCTACATAACTCCGTGCACTGTGGGTCCCATCTTCTCGGTCCCTATGCTTGCTACATAACTCCGTTCAATGTGGGTCCCATCTTCTCGGTCCCAATGTTTGCTACATAACTCCGTGCACTGTGGGTCCCACCTTCTCGCTCCCAATGTTTGCTACATAACTCTGTGCACTGTAGGTCCCATCTTCCCGCTCCCAATGTTTGCTACATAACTCCGTGCACTGTGTGTCCCATCTTCTCGCTCCCAATGTTTGCTACATAACTCCGTGCACTGTGGGTCCCATCTTCTCGCTCCCAATGATTGCTACATATCTCCGTGCACTGTGTGTCCCATCTTCTCGCTCCCAATGTTTGCTACATAACTCCGTGCACTGTGGGTCCCATCTTCTCGCTCCCAATGATTGCTACATATCTCCGTGCACTGTGGGTCCCATCTTCTCGCTCCCAATGTTTGCTACATAACTCCGTGCACTGTGGGTCCCATCTTCCCGCTCCCAATGTTTCTACATAATTCCGTGCAGTGTGGGTCCCATCTTCTCGGTCCCAATATTTGCCACATAAATCGTTGCAATTTGGTTCCCATTTTCTCGCTACCATTGTTTGCTACATAACTCCGTGCACTGTGGGTCCCATCTTCTTGCTCCCAATATTTGCTACATAACTCCGTGCACTGTGGGTACAATCTTCTCGCTCCCAATGTTTACTACATAACTCCGTGCACTATGGGTCCCATCTTCTCGCTCCCAATGTTTGCTACATAACTCCGTGCACTGTGGGTCCTATCTCCTCGCTCCCAATGTTTACTACATAACTCCGTGCACTGTGGGTCCCATCTTCCCGCTCCCAATGTTTGCTACATAACTCCGTGCACTGTGGGTCCCATCTTCCCGCTCCCAATATTTGCTTCATCACTCCGTGCACTGTGGGTCCCATCTTCCCTCTCCCAATGTTTGCTACATAACTCCGTGCACTGTGGGTTCCATCTTCCCGCTCCCAATGTTTGCTTCGTAACTCCGTGCACTGTGGGTCCCATCTTCTCGCTCCCAATGTTTGCTACATAACTCCGTGCACTGTGGGTCCCATCTTCTCGCTCCCAATGTTTGTTACATTACTCCGTGCACTGTGGGTCCCATCTTCTCGCTCCCAAAGTTTCCTACATATCTCCGTGCACTGTGGGTCCCATCTTCTCGATCCCAATGTTTGCTACATAACTCCGTGCACTGTGGGTCCCATCTTCTCGGTCCCAGTCTTTGCTACATAACTCCGTGCAATATGTGTCCCATCTTCTCGCTCCCAATGTTTGCTACATCACTCCGTGCACTGTGGGTCCCATCTTCTCGCTCCCAATGTTTGTTACATAACTCCGTGCACTGTGGGTCCCATCTTCTTGCTCCCAATGTTTGCTACATAACTCCGTGCACTATGGATCCCATCTTCGCGGTCCCAATGTTTGCGACATAAATCCGTGCACTGTGGGTCCCATCTTTTCGGTCCCAATGTTTGCTACATAACTCCGTGGACTGTGGGTCCCATCTTCTCGGTCCCAATATTTGCTACATAACTCCGTGCACTGTGGGTCCTATCTTCCCGCTCACAATGTTTGCTTCATAACTCTTGCGCAGTGGGTACCATCTTCTCTCTCCCAATGTTTGCTACATAACTCCGTGCACTGTGGGTCCCATCTTCCCGCTCCCATTGTTTGCTACATAACTCCGTGCACTGTGGGTCCCATCTTCTCGCTCCCAATGTTTGCTACATAACTCCGTGCACTGTGGGTCCCATCTTCACGCTCCCAATGTTTGCGTCATATCTCCGTGCACTGTGGGTCCCATCTTCCCGCTCCCAATGTTTGCTACATAAATCCGTGCACTGTGGGTCCCACCTTCCCGCTCCAAATGTTTGCTACATAACTCCGTGCACTGTGGGACCCATCTTCCCGCTCCCAATGTTTGCTACATAACTCCGTGCACTGTGGGTCCCATCTTCCCGCTCCCATTGTTTGCTACATAACTCCGTGCACTGTGGGTCCCATCTTCCCGCTCCCAATGTTTGCTACATAACTCCGTGCACTGTGGGTCCCACCTTCTCGCTCCCAATGTTTGCTACATAACTCCGTGCACTGTAGGTCCCATTTTCCCGCTCCCAATGTTTGCTACATAACTCTGTGCACTATGTCTCCCATCTTCTCGCTCCCAATGTTTGCTACATGACTCCATGCACTGTGGGTCCCATCTTCTCGCTCCAAATGATTGCTAAATAACTCCGTGCAACGTGGGTCCCACCTTCTCGCTCCCAATGTTTGGTACATAACTCCGTGCACTGTGGGTCCAATCTTCCCGCTCCCAATATTTGCTACATAACTCCGTGCACTGTGGGTCCCATCTTCTCGCTCCCAATGTTTGCCACATAAATCCTTGCAATGTGGGTCCCATTTTCTCGCTCCCAATGTTTGCTACATAACTCCGTGCATTGTGGGTCCCATCTTCTCGCTCCCAATATTTGCTACATAACTCCGTGCACTGTGGGTCCCATGTTCTCGCTCCCAATGTTTGCTACATAACTCCGTGCAATATGGGTCCCATCTTCTCGGTCCCAATGTTTGCTACATAACTCCGTGCAATGTGGGTCCCATCTTCTCGGTCCCAATGTTTGCTACATAACTCCGTGCACTGTGGGTCCCATCTTCTCGCTCCCAATGTTTGCTACATAACTCCGTGCACTGTGGGTCCCATCTTCTCGGTCCCAATGTTTGCTACATAACTCTGTGCACTGTGGGTCCCATCTTCTCGGTCCCAATGGTTGCTACATAACTACGTGCACAGTGGGTCCCATCTTCTCGCTCCCAATGTTTGCTACGTAACTCCGTGCATTGTGGGTCCCATCTTCTCGCTCCCAATGTTTGCTACATAACTCCGTGCACTGTGGATTCCATCTTCCAGCTCCCAATGTTTGCTTCGTAACTCCGTGCACTGTGGGTCCCATCTTCTCGCTCCCAATATTTGCTACATAACTCCGTGCACTGTGGGTCCCATCTTCCCGCTCCCAATGTTTGCTACATAACTCCGTGCACTGTGGGTCCCATCTTCTTACTCCCAATGTTTGCTACATAATTCCGTGCACTGTGGGTCCCACCTTCTCGCTCCCAATGTTTGCTACATAACTCCGTGCACTGTGGGTCCAATCCTCCCGCTCCCAATGTTTGCTACATAACTCCGTGCAGTGTGGGTCCCATCTTCTCGGTCCCAATATTTGCCACATAAATCGTTGCAATGTGGTTCCCATTTTCTCGCTCCCAATGTTTGCTTCATAACTCTTGAGCAGTGGGACCATCTTCTCTCTCCCAATGTTTGCTACATAACTCCGTGCACTGTGGGTCACATCTTCTCGCTCCAAATGTTTGCGTCATAACTCCGTGCACTGTGGGTTCCATCTTCCCGCTCCCAATGTTTGCTACATAACTCCGTGCACTGTGTGTCCCATCTTCTCGCTCCCAATGTTTGCTACATAACTCCGTGCATTGTGGGTCCCATCTTCTCGCTCCCAATGATTGCTACATATCTCCGTGCACTGTGTGTCCCATCTTCTCGCTCCCAATGTTTGCTACATAACTCCGTGCACTGTGGGTCCCATCTTCTCGCTCCCAATGATTGCTACATATCTCCGTGCACTGTGGGTCCCATCTTCTCGCTCCCAATGTTTGCTACATAACTCCGTGCACTGTGGGTCCCATCTTCCCGCTCCCAATGTTTCTACATAATTCCGTGCAGTGTGGGTCCCATCTTCTCGGTCCCAATATTTGCCACATAAATCGTTGCAATTTGGTTCCCATTTTCTCGCTACCATTGTTTGCTACATAACTCCGTGCACTGTGGGTCCCATCTTTTTGCTCCCAATATTTGCTACATAACTCCGTGCACTGTGGGTACAATCTTCTCGCTCCCAATGTTTACTACATAACTCCGTGCACTATGGGTCCCATCTTCTCGCTCCCAATGTTTGCTACATAACTCCGTGCACTGTGGGTCCTATCTCCTCGCTCCCAATGTTTACTACATAACTCCGTGCACTGTGGGTCCCATCTTCCCGCTCCCAATGTTTGCTACATAACTCCGTGCACTGTGGGTCCCATCTTCCCGCTCCCAATATTTGCTTCATCACTCCGTGCACTGTGGGTCCCATCTTCCCTCTCCCAATGTTTGCTACATAACTCCGTGCACTGTGGGTCCCATCTTCCCGCTCCCAATATTTGCTTCATCACTCCGTGCACTGTGGGTCCCATCTTCCCTCTCCCAATGTTTGCTACATAACTCCGTGCACTGTGGGTTCCATCTTCCCGCTCCCAATGTTTGCTTCGTAACTCCGTGCACTGTGGGTCCCATCTTCTCGCTCCCAATGTTTGCTACATAACTCCGTGCACTGTGGGTCCCATCTTCTCGCTCCCAATGTTTGTTACATTACTCCGTGCACTGTGGGTCCCATCTTCTCGCTCCCAAAGTTTCCTACATATCTCCGTGCACTGTGGGTCCCATCTTCTCGATACCAATGTTTGCTACATAACTCCGTGCACTGTGGGTCCCATCTTCTCGGTCCCAGTCTTTGCTACATAACTCCGTGCAATATGTGTCCCATCTTCTCGCTCCCAATGTTTGCTACATCACTCCGTGCACTGTGGGTCCCATCTTCTCGCTCCCAATGTTTGTTACATAACTCCGTGCACTGTGGGTCCCATCTTCTTGCTCCCAATGTTTCCTACATAACTCCGTGCACTATGGATCCCATCTTCGCGGTCCCAATGTTTGCGACATAAATCCGTGCACTGTGGGTCCCATCTTTTCGGTCCCAATGTTTGCTACATAACTCCGTGGACTGTGGGTCCCATCTTCTCGGTCCCAATATTTGCTACATAACTCCGTGCACTGTGGGTCCCATCTTCCCGCTCACAATGTTTGCTTCATAACTCTTGCGCAGTGGGTACCATCTTCTCTCTCCCAATGTTTGCTACATAACTCCGTGCACTGTGGGTCCCATCTTCCCGCTCCCATTGTTTGCTACATAACTCCGTGCACTGTGGGTCCCATCTTCTCGCTCCCAATGTTTGCTACATAACTCCGTGCACTGTGGGTCCCATCTTCACGCTCCCAATGTTTGCGTCATATCTCCGTGCACTGTGGGTCCCATCTTCCCGCTCCCAATGTTTGCTACATAAATCCGTGCACTGTGGGTCCCACCTTCCCGCTCCAAATGTTTGCTACATAACTCCGTGCACTGTGGGACCCATCTTCCCGCTCCCAATGTTTGCTACATAACTCCGTGGACTGTGGGTCCCATCTTCCCGCTCCCATTGTTTGCTACATAACTCCGTGCACTGTGGGTCTCATCTTCCCGCTCCCAATGTTTGCTACATAACTCCGTGCACTGTGGGTCCCACCTTCTCGCTCCCAATGTTTGCTACATAACTCCGTGCACTGTAGGTCCCATTTTCCCGCTCCCAATGTTTGCTACATAACTCTGTGCACTATGTCTCCCATCTTCTCGCTCCCAATGTTTGCTACATGACTCCATGCACTGTGGGTCCCATCTTCTCGCTCCCAATGATTGCTACATAACTCCGTGCACCGTGGGTCCCACCTTCTCGCTCCCAATGTTTGGTACATAACTCCGTGCACTGTGGGTCCAATCTTCCCGCTCCCAATGTTTGCTACATAACTCCGTGCACTGTGGGTCCCATCTTCTCGCTCCCAATGTTTGCCACATAAATCCTTGCAATGTGGGTCCCATTTTCTCGCTCCCAATGTTTGCTACATAACTCCGTGCATTGTGGGTCCCATCTTCTCGCTCCCAATATTTGCTACATAACTCCGTGCACTGTGGGTCCCATGTTCTCGCTCCCAATGTTTGCTACATAACTCCGTGCAATATGGGTCCCATCTTCTCGGTCCCAATGTTTGCTACATAACTCCGTGCAATGTGGGTCCCATCTTCTCGGTCCCAATGTTTGCTACATAACTCCGTGCACTGTGGGTCCCATCTTCTCGCTCCCAATGTTTGCTACATAACTCCGTGCACTGTGGGTCCCATCTTCTCGGTCCCAATGTTTGCTACATAACTCTGTGCACTGTGGGTCCCATCTTCTCGGTCCCAATGGTTGCTACATAACTACGTGCACAGTGGGTCCCATCTTCTCGCTCCCAATGTTTGCTACGTAACTCCGTGCATTGTGGGTCCCATCTTCTCGCTCCCAATGTTTGCTACATAACTCCGTGCACTGTGGATTCCATCTTCCGCTCCCAATGTTTGCTTCGTAACTCCGTGCACTGTGGGTCCCATCTTCTCGCTCCCAATATTTGCTACATAACTCCGTGCACTGTGGGTCCCATCTTCCCGCTCCCAATGTTTGCTACATAACTCCGTGCACTGTGGGTCCCATCTTCTTACTCCCAATGTTTGCTACATAATTCCGTGCACTGTGGGTCCCACCTTCTCGCTCCCAATGTTTGCTACATAACTCCGTGCACTGTGGGTCCCATCCTCCCGCTCCCAATGTTTGCTACATAACTCCGTGCAGTGTGGGTCCCATCTTCTCGGTCCCAATATTTGCCACATAAATCGTTGCAATGTGGTTCCCATTTTCTCGCTCCCAATGTTTGCTTCATAACTCTTGAGCAGTGGGACCATCTTCTCTCTCCCAATGTTTGCTACATAACTCCGTGCATTGTGGGTCACATCTTCTCGCTCCAAATGTTTGCGTCATAACTCCGTGCACTGTGGGTCCCATCTTCCCGCTCCCAATGTTTGCTACATAACTCCGTGCACTGTGTGTCCCATCTTCTCGCTCCCAATGTTTGCTACATAACTCCGTGCACTGTGGGTCCCATCTTCTCGCTCCCAATGATTGCTACATATCTCCGTGCACTGTGTGTCCCATCTTCTCGCTCCCAATGTTTGCTACATAACTCCGTGCACTGTGGGTCCCATCTTCTCGCTCCCAATGATTGCTACATATCTCCGTGCACTGTGGGTCCCATCTTCTCGCTCCCAATGTTTGCTACATAACTCCGTGCACTGTGGGTCCCATCTTCCCGCTCCCAATGTTTCTACATAATTCCGTGCAGTGTGGGTCCCATCTTCTCGGTCCCAATATTTGCCACATAAATCGTTGCAATTTGGTTCCCATTTTCTCGCTACCATTGTTTGCTACATAACTCCGTGCACTGTGGGTCCCATCTTCTTGCTCCCAATATTTGCTACATAACTCCGTGCACTGTGGGTACAATCTTCTCGCTCCCAATGTTTACTACATAACTCCGTGCACTATGGGTCCCATCTTCTCGCTCCCAATGTTTGCTACATAACTCCGTGCACTGTGGGTCCTATCTCCTCGCTCCCAATGTTTACTACATAACTCCGTGCACTGTGGGTCCCATCTTCCCGCTCCCAATGTTTGCTACATAACTCCGTGCACTGTGGGTCCCATCTTCCCGCTCCCAATATTTGCTTCATCACTCCGTGCACTGTGGGTCCCATCTTCCCTCTCCCAATGTTTGCTACATAACTCCGTGCACTGTGGGTTCCATCTTCCCGCTCCCAATGTTTGCTTCGTAACTCCGTGCACTGTGGGTCCCATCTTCTCGCTCCCAATGTTTGCTACATAACTCCGTGCACTGTGGGTCCCATCTTCTCGCTCCCAATGTTTGTTACATTACTCCGTGCACTGTGGGGTCCCATCTTCTCGCTCCCAAAGTTTCCTACATATCTCCGTGCACTGTGGGTCCCATCTTCTCGATCCCAATGTTTGGTACATAACTCCGTGCACTGTGGGTCCCATCTTCTCGGTCCCAGTCTTTGCTACATAACTCCGTGCAATATGTGTCCCATCTTCTCGCTCCCAATGTTTGCTACATCACTCCGTGCACTGTGGGTCCCATCTTCCTCGCTCCCAATGTTTGTTACATAACTCCGTGCACTGTGGGTCCCATCTTCTTGCTCCCAATGTTTGCTACATAACTCCGTGCACTATGGATCCCATCTTCGCGGTCCCAATGTTTGCGACATAAATCCGTGCACTGTGGGTCCCATCTTTTCGGTCCCAATGTTTGCTACATAACTCCGTGGACTGTGGGTCCCATCTTCTCGGTCCCAACATTTGCTACATAACTCCGTGCACTGTGGGTCCCATCTTCCCGCTCACAATGTTTGCTTCATAACTCTTGCGCAGTGGGTACCATCTTCTCTCTCCCAATGTTTGCTACATAACTCCGTGCACTGTGGGTCCCATCTTCCCGCTCCCATTGTTTGCTACATAACTCCGTGCACTGTGGGTCCCATCTTCACGCTCCCAATGTTTGCGTCATATCTCCGTGCACTGTGGGTCCCATCTTCCCGCTCCCAATGTTTGCTACATAAATCCGTGCACTGTGGGTCCCATCTTCCCGCTCCAAATGTTTGCTACATAACTCCGTGCACTGTGGGACCCATCTTCCCGCTCCCAATGTTTGCTACATAACTCCGTGCACTGTGGGTCCCATCTTCCCGCTCCCATTGTTTGCTACATAACTCCGTGCACTGTGGGTCCCATCGTCCCGCTCCCAATGTTTGCTACATAACTCCGTGCACTGTGGGTCCCACCTTCTCGCTCCCAATGTTTGCTACATAACTCCGTGCACTGTAGGTCCCATTTTCCCGCTCCCAATGTTTGCTACATAACTCTGTGCACTATGTCTCCCATCTTCTCGCTCCCAATGTTTGCTACATGACTCCATGCACTGTGGGTCCCCATCTTCTCGCTCCCAATGATTGCTACATAACTCCGTGCACCGTGGGTCCCACCTTCTCGCTCCCAATGTTTGGTACATAACTCCGTGCACTGTGGGTCCAATCTTCCCGCTCCCATGTTTGCTACATAACTCCGTGCACTGTGGGTCCCATCTTCTCGCTCCCAATCTTTGCCACATAAATCCTTGCAATGTGGGTCCCATTTTCTCGCTCCCAATGTTTGCTACATAACTCCGTGCATTGTGGGTCCCATCTTCTCGCTCCCAATATTTGCTACATAACTCCGTGCACTGTGGGTCCCATGTTCTCGCTCCCAATGTTTGCTACATAACTCCGTGCAATATGGGTCCCATCTTCTCGGTCCCAATGTTTGCTACATAACTCCGTGCAATGTGGGTCCCATCTTCTCGGTCCCAATGTTTGCTACATAAGTCCGTGCACTGTGGGTCCCATCTTCTCGCTCCCAATGTTTGCTACATAACTCCGTGCACTGTGGGTCCCATCTTCTCGGTCCCAATGTTTGCTACATAACTCTGTGCACTGTGGGTCCCATCTTCTCGGTCCAATGGTTGCTACATAACTACGTGCACAGTGGGTCCCATCTTCTCGCTCCCAATGTTTGCTACGTAACTCCGTGCATTGTGGGTCCCATCTTCTCGCTCCCAATGTTTGCTACATAACTCCGTGCACTGTGGATTCCATCTTCCCGCTCCCAATGTTTGCTTCGTAACTCCGTGCACTGTGGGTCCCATCTTCTCGCTCCCAATATTTGCTACATAACTCCGTGCACTGTGGGTCCCATCTTCCCGCTCCCAATGTTTGCTACATAACTCCGTGCACTGTGGGTCCCATCTTCTTACTCCCAATGTTTGCTACATAATTCCGTGCACTGTGGGTCCCACCTTCTCGCTCCCAATGTTTGCTACATAACTCAGTGCACTGTGGGTCCCATCCTCCCGCTCCCAATGTTTGCTACATAACTCCGTGCAGTGTGGGTCCCATCTTCTCGGTCCCAATATTTGCCACATAAATCGTTGCAATGTGGTTCCCATTTTCTCGCTCCCAATGTTTGCTTCATAAATCTTGAGCAGTGGGACCATCTTCTCTCTCCCAATGTTTGCTACATAACTCCGTGCACTGTGGGTCACATCTTCTCGCTCCAAATGTTTGCGTCATAACTCCGTGCACTGTGGGTCCCATCTTCCCGCTCCCAATGTTTGCTACATATCTCCGTGCACGTGGGTCCCATCTTCCCGCTCCCAATGTTTCCTTCATAACACCGTGCACTGTGGGTCCCATCTTCTAGCTCCCAATGTTTGCTACATATCTCCGTGCACTGTGGGTCCCATCTTCCCGCTCCCGATGCTTGCTACATAACTCCGTGCACTGTGGGTCCCATCTTCTCGGTCCCTATGCTTGCTACATAACTCCGTTCAATGTGGGTCCCATCTTCTCGGTCCCAATGTTTGCTACATAACTCCGTGCACTGTGGGTCCCACCTTCTCGCTCCCAATGTTTGCTACATAACTCTGTGCACTGTAGGTCCCATCTTCCCGCTCCCAATGTTTGCTACATAACTCCGTGCACTGTGGGTCCCATCTTCTCGCTCCCAATGTTTGCTACATAACTCCGTGTACTGTGGGTCCCATCTTCTAGCTCCCAATGTTTGCTACATAACTCGTGCACTGTGGGTCCCATCTTCTCGCTCCCAATGTTTGCTACATAACTCCGTGCACTGTGGGTCCCATCTTCTCGATTACAATATTTGCTACATTACTCCGTGCACTGTGGGTCCCATCTTCTCGGTCCCAATCTTTGCTACATAACTCCGTGCACTATGCGTCCCATCTTCTCGCTCCCAATGTTTGCTACATAACTCCGTGCACTGTGGGTCCCATCTTCTCGCTCCCAATGTTTGTTACATAACTCCGTGCACTGTGGGTCCCATCTTCTTTCTCCCTATGTTTGCCACATAACTCCGTGCACTATGGGTCCCATCTTCGCGGTCCCAATGTTTGCGACATAACTCCGTGCACTGTGGGTCCCATCTTCTCGGTCCCAATGTTTGCTACATAACTCCGTGCACTGTGGGTCCCATTTTCTCGGTCCCAATATTTGCTACATATCTCCGTGCAATGTGGGTCCCATCTTCTCGCTCCCAATGTTTGCTACATAACTCCGTGCACTGTGGGTCCCATCTTCACGGTCCCAATATTTGCTACATACCTCCGTGCACTGTGGGTCACATCTTCTCGCTCCCAATGTTTGCTACATAACTCCGTGCGCTGTGGGTCCCATCTTCTCGCTCAATGTTTTCTTCATAATCCGTGCACTGTGGGTCCCATATTTTCGCTCCCAATGTGTGCTACATAACTCCTTGCACTGTGGGTCCCATTTTCCCGCTCCCAATGTTTGCTTCATAACTCTTGAGCAGTGGGTACCATCTTCTCTCTCCCAATGTTTGCTACATAACTCCGTGCACTGTGGGTCACATCTTCTCGCTCCAAATGTTTGCGTCATAACTCCGTGCACTGTGGGTCCCATCTTCCCGCTCCCAATGTTTGCTACATAACTCCGTGCACGTGGGTCCCATCTTCCCGCTCCCAATGTTTCCTTCATAACACCGTGCACTGTGGGTCCCATCTTCTAGCTCCCAATGTTTGCTACATATCTCCGTGCACTGTGGGTCCCATCTTCCCGCTCCCGATGCTTGCTACATAACTCCGTGCACTGTGGGTCCCATCTTCTCGGTCCCTATGCTTGCTACATAACTCCGTTCAATGTGGGTCCCATCTTCTCGGTCCCAATGTTTGCTACATAACTCCGTGCACTGTGGGTCCCACCTTCTCGCTCCCAATGTTTGCTACATAACTCTGTGCACTGTAGGTCCCATCTTCCCGCTCCCAATGTTTGCTACATAACTCCGTGCACTGTGTGTCCCATCTTCTCGCTCCCAATGTTTGCTACATAACTCCGTGCACTGTGGGTCCCATCTTCTCGCTCCCAATGATTGCTACATATCTCCGTGCACTGTGTGTCCCATCTTCTCGCTCCCAATGTTTGCTACATAACTCCGTGCACTGTGGGTCCCATCTTCTCGCTCCCAATGATTGCTACATATCTCCGTGCACTGTGGGTCCCATCTTCTCGCTCCCAATGTTTGCTACATAACTCCGTGCACTGTGGGTCCCATCTTCCCGCTCCCAATGTTTCTACATAATTCCGTGCAGTGTGGGTCCCATCTTCTCGGTCCCAATATTTGCCACATAAATCGTTGCAATTTGGTTCCCATTTTCTCGCTACCATTGTTTGCTACATAACTCCGTGCACTGTGGGTCCCATCTTCTTGCTCCCAATATTTGCTACATAACTCCGTGCACTGTGGGTACAATCTTCTCGCTCCCAATGTTTACTACATAACTCCGTGCACTATGGGTCCCATCTTCTCGCTCCCAATGTTTGCTACATAACTCCGTGCACTGTGGGTCCTATCTCCTCGCTCCCAATGTTTACTACATAACTCCGTGCACTGTGGGTCCCATCTTCCCGCTCCCAATGTTTGCTACATAACTCCGTGCACTGTGGGTCCCATCTTCCCGCTCCCAATATTTGCTTCATCACTCCGAGCACTGTGGGTCCCATCTTCCCTCTCCCAATGTTTGCTACATAACTCCGTGCACTGTGGGTTCCATCTTCCCGCTCCCAATGTTTGCTTCGTAACTCCGTGCACTGTGGGTCCCATCTTCTCGCTCCCAATGTTTGCTACATAACTCCGTGCACTGTGGGTCCCATCTTCTCGCTCCCAATGTTTGTTACATTACTCCGTGCACTGTGGGTCCCATCTTCTCGCTCCCAAAGTTTCCTACATATCTCCGTGCACTGTGGGTCCCATCTTCTCGATCCCAATGTTTGCTACATAACTCCGTGCACTGTGGATCCCATCTTCTCGGTCCCAGTCTTTGCTACATAACTCCGTGCAATATGTGTCCCATCTTCTCGCTCCCAATGTTTGCTACATCACTCCGTGCACTGTGGGTCCCATCTTCTCGCTCCCAATGTTTGTTACATAACTCCGTGCACTGTGGGTCCCATCTTCTTGCTCCCAATGTTTGCTACATAACTCCGTGCACTATGGATCCCATCTTCGCGGTCCCAATGTTTGCGACATAAATCCGTGCACTGTGGGTCCCATCTTTTCGGTCCCAATGTTTGCTACATAACTCCGTGGACTGTGGGTCCCATCTTCTCGGTCCCAATATTTGCTACATAACTCCGTGCACTGTGGGTCCCATCTTCCCGCTCACAATGTTTGCTTCATAACTCTTGCGCAGTGGGTACCATCTTCTCTCTCCCAATGTTTGCTACATAACTCCGTGCACTGTGGGTCCCATCTTCCCGCTCCCATTGTTTGCTACATAACTCCGTGCACTGTGGGTCCCATCTTCTCGCTCCCAATGTTTGCTACATAACTCCGTGCACTGTGGGTCCCATCTTCACGCTCCCAATGTTTGCGTCATATCTCCGTGCACTGTGGGTCCCATCTTCCCGCTCCCAATGTTTGCTACATAAATCCGTGCACTGTGGGTCCCACCTTCCCGCTCCAAATGTTTGCTACATAACTCCGTGCACTGTGGGACCCATCTTCCCGCTCCCAATGTTTGCTACATAACTCCGTGCACTGTGGGTCCCATCTTCCCGCTCCCATTGTTTGCTACATAACTCCGTGCACTGTGGGTCCCATCTTCCCGCTCCCAATGTTTGCTACATAACTCCGTGCACTGTGGGTCCCACCTTCTCGCTCCCAATGTTTGCTACATAACTCCGTGCACTGTAGGTCCCATTTTCCCGCTCCCAATGTTTGCTACATAACTCTGTGCACTATGTCTCCCATCTTCTCGCTCCCAATGTTTGCTACATGACTCCATGCACTGTGGGTCCCATCTTCTCGCTCCCAATGATTGCTACATAACTCCGTGCACCGTGGGTCCCACCTTCTCGCTCCCAATGTTTGGTACATAACTCCGTGCACTGTGGGTCCAATCTTCCCGCTCCCAATGTTTGCTACATAACTCCGTGCACTGTGGGTCCCATCTTCTCGCTCCCAATGTTTGCCACATAAATCCTTGCAATGTGGGTCCCATTTTCTCGCTCCCAATGTTTGCTACATAACTCCGTGCATTGTGGGTCCCATCTTCTCGCTCCCAATATTTGCTACATAACTCCGTGCACTGTGGGTCCCATGTTCTCGCTCCCAATGTTTGCTACATAACTCCGTGCAATATGGGTCCCATCTTCTCGGTCCCAATGTTTGCTACATAACTCCGTGCAATGTGGGTCCCATCTTCTCGGTCCCAATGTTTGCTACATAACTCCGTGCACTGTGGGTCCCATCTTCTCGCTCCCAATGTTTGCTACATAACTCCGTGCACTGTGGGTCCCATCTTCTCGGTCCCAATGTTTGCTACATAACTCTGTGCACTGTGGGTCCCATCTTCTCGGTCCCAATGGTTGCTACGTAACTCCGTGCATTGTGGGTCCCATCTTCTCGCTCCCAATGTTTGCTACATAACTCCGTGCACTGTGGATTCCATCTTCCCGCTCCCAATGTTTGCTTCGTAACTCCGTGCACTGTGGGTCCCATCTTCTCGCTCCCAATATTTGCTACATAACTCCGTGCACTGTGGGTCCCATCTTCCCGCTCCCAATGTTTGCTACATAACTCCGTGCACTGTGGGTCCCATCTTCTTACTCCCAATGTTTGCTACATAATTCCGTGCACTGTGGGTCCCACCTTCTCGCTCCCAATGTTTGCTACATAACTCCGTGCACTGTGGGTCCCATCCTCCCGCTCCCAATGTTTGCTACATAACTCCGTGCAGTGTGGGTCCCATCTTCTCGGTCCCAATATTTGCCACATAAATCGTTGCAATGTGGTTCCCATTTTCTCGCTCCCAATGTTTGCTTCATAACTCTTGAGCAGTGGGACCATCTTCTCTCTCCCAATGTTTGCTACATAACTCCGTGCACTGTGGGTCACATCTTCTCGCTCCAAATGTTTGCGTCATAACTCCGTGCACTGTGGGTCCCATCTTCCCGCTCCCAATGTTTGCTACATAACTCCGTGCACTGTGTGTCCCATCTTCTCGCTCCCAATGTTTGCTACATAACTCCGTGCACTGTGGGTCCCATCTTCTCGCTCCCAATGATTGCTACATATCTCCGTGCACTGTGTGTCCCATCTTCTCGCTCCCAATGTTTGCTACATAACTCCGTGCACTGTGGGTCCCATCTTCTCGCTCCCAATGATTGCTACATATCTCCGTGCACTGTGGGTCCCATCTTCTCGCTCCCAATGTTTGCTACATAACTCCGTGCACTGTGGGTCCCATCTTCCCGCTCCCAATGTTTCTACATAATTCCGTGCAGTGTGGGTCCCATCTTCTCGGTCCCAATATTTGCCACATAAATCGTTGCAATTTGGTTCCCATTTTCTCGCTACCATTGTTTGCTACATAACTCCGTGCACTGTGGGTCCCATCTTCTTGCTCCCAATATTTGCTACATAACTCCGTGCACTGTGGGTACAATCTTCTCGCTCCCAATGTTTACTACATAACTCCGTGCACTATGGGTCCCATCTTCTCGCTCCCAATGTTTGCTACATAACTCCGTGCACTGTGGGTCCTATCTCCTCGCTCCCAATGTTTACTACATAACTCCGTGCACTGTGGGTCCCATCTTCCCGCTCCCAATGTTTGCTACATAACTCCGTGCACTGTGGGTCCCATCTTCCCGCTCCCAATATTTGCTTCATCACTCCGTGCACTGTGGGTCCCATCTTCCCTCTCCCAATGTTTGCTACATAACTCCGTGCACTGTGGGTCCCATCTTCCCGCTCCCAATATTTGCTTCATCACTCCGTGCACTGTGGGTCCCATCTTCCCTCTCCCAATGTTTGCTACATAACTCCGTGCACTGTGGGTTCCATCTTCCCGCTCCCAATGTTTGCTTCGTAACTCCGTGCACTGTGGGTCCCATCTTCTCGCTCCCAATGTTTGCTACATAACTCCGTGCACTGTGGGTCCCATCTTCTCGCTCCCAATGTTTGTTACATTACTCCGTGCACTGTGGGTCCCATCTTCTCGCTCCCAAAGTTTCCTACATATCTCCGTGCACTGTGGGTCCCATCTTCTCGATCTCAATGTTTGCTACATAACTCCGTGCACTGTGGGTCCCATCTTCTCGGTCCCAGTCTTTGCTACATAACTCCGTGCAATATGTGTCCCATCTTCTCGCTCCCAATGTTTGCTACATCACTCCGTGCACTGTGGGTCCCATCTTCTCGCTCCCAATATTTGTTACATAACTCCGTGCACTGTGGGTCCCATCTTCTTGCTCCCAATGTTTGCTACATAACTCCGTGCACTATGGATCCCATCTTCGCGGTCCCAATGTTTGCGACATAAATCCGTGCACTGTGGGTCCCATCTTTTCGGTCCCAATGTTTGCTACATAACTCCGTGGACTGTGGGTCCCATCTTCTCGGTCCCAATATTTGCTACATAACTCCGTGCACTGTGGGTCCCATCTTCCCGCTCACAATGTTTGCTTCATAACTCTTGCGCAGTGGGTACCATCTTCTCTCTCCCAATGTTTGCTACATAACTCCGTGCACTGTGGGTCCCATCTTCCCGCTCCCATTGTTTGCTACATAACTCCGTGCACTGTGGGTCCCATCTTCTCGCTCCCAATGTTTGCTACATAACTCCGTGCACTGTGGGTCCCATCTTCACGCTCCCAATGTTTGCGTCATATCTCCGTGCACTGTGGGTCCCATCTTCCCGCTCCCAATGTTTGCTACATAAATCCGTGCACTGTGGGTCCCACCTTCCCGCTCCAAATGTTTGCTACATAACTCCGTGCACTGTGGGACCCATCTTCCCGCTCCCAATGTTTGCTACATAACTCCGTGCACTGTGGGTCCCATCTTCCCGCTCCCATTGTTTGCTACATAACTCCGTGCACTGTGGGTCCCATCTTCCCGCTCCCAATGTTTGCTACATAACTCCGTGCACTGTGGGTCCCACCTTCTCGCTCCCAATGTTTGCTACATAACTCCGTGCACTGTAGGTCCCATTTTCCCGCTCCCAATGTTTGCTACATAACTCTGTGCACTATGTCTCCCATCTTCTCGCTCCCAATGTTTGCTACATGACTCCATGCACTGTGGGTCCCATCTTCTCGCTCCCAATGATTGCTACATAACTCCGTGCACCGTGGGTCCCACCTTCTCGCTCCCAATGTTTGGTACATAACTCCGTGCACTGTGGGTCCAATCTTCCCGCTCCCAATGTTTGCTACATAACTCCGTGCACTGTGGGTCCCATCTTCTCGCTCCCAATGCTTGCCACATAAATCCTTGCAATGTGGGTCCCATTTTCTCGCTCCCAATGTTTGCTACATAACTCCGTGCATTGTGGGTCCCATCTTCTCGCTCCCAATATTTGCTACATAACTCCGTGCACTGTGGGTCCCATGTTCTCGCTCCCAATGTTTGCTACATAACTCCGTGCAATATGGGTCCCATCTTCTCGGTCCCAATGTTTGCTACATAACTCCGTGCAATGTGGGTCCCATCTTCTCGGTCCCAATGTTTGCTACATAACTCCGTGCACTGTGGGTCCCATCTTCTCGCTCCCAATGTTTGCTACATAACTCCGTGCACTGTGGGTCCCATCTTCTCGGTCCCAATGTTTGCTACATAACTCTGTGCACTGTGGGTCCCATCTTCTCGGTCCCAATGGTTGCTACATAACTACGTGCACAGTGGGTCCCATCTTCTCGCTCCCAATGTTTGCTACGTAACTCCGTGCATTGTGGGTCCCATCTTCTCGCTCCCAATGTTTGCTACATAACTCCGTGCACTGTGGATTCCATCTTCCCGCTCCCAATGTTTGCTTCGTAACTCCGTGCACTGTGGGTCCCATCTTCTCGCTCCCAATATTTGCTACATAACTCCGTGCACTGTGGGTCCCATCTTCCCGCTCCCAATGTTTGCTACATAACTCCGTGCACTGTGGGTCCCATCTTCTTACTCCCAATGTTTGCTACATAATTCCGTGCACTGTGGGTCCCACCTTCTCGCTCCCAATGTTTGCTACATAACTCCGTGCACTGTGGGTCCCATCCTCCCGCTCCCAATGTTTGCTACATAACTCCGTGCAGTGTGGGTCCCATCTTCTCGGTCCCAATATTTGCCACATAAATCGTTGCAATGTGGTTCCCATTTTCTCGCTCCCAATGTTTGCTTCATAACTCTTGAGCAGTGGGACCATCTTCTCTCTCCCAATGTTTGCTACATAACTCCGTGCACTGTGGGTCACATCTTCTCGCTCCAAATGTTTGCGTCATAACTCCGTGCACTGTGGGTCCCATCTTCCCGCTCCCAATGTTTGCTACATAACTCCGTGCACTGTGTGTCCCATCTTCTCGCTCCCAATGTTTGCTACATAACTCCGTGCACTGTGGGTCCCATCTTCTCGCTCCCAATGATTGCTACATATCTCCGTGCACTGTGTGTCCCATCTTCTCGCTCCCAATGTTTGCTACATAACTCCGTGCACTGTGGGTCCCATCTTCTCGCTCCCAATGATTGCTACATATCTCCGTGCACTGTGGGTCCCATCTTCTCGCTCCCAATGTTTGCTACATAACTCCGTGCACTGTGGGTCCCATCTTCCCGCTCCCAATGTTTCTACATAATTCCGTGCAGTGTGGGTCCCATCTTCTCGGTCCCAATATTTTCCACATAAATCGTTGCAATTTGGTTCCCATTTTCTCGCTACCATTGTTTGCTACATAACTCCGTGCACTGTGGGTCCCATCTTCTTGCTCCCAATATTTGCTACATAACTCCGTGCACTGTGGGTACAATCTTCTCGCTCCCAATGTTTACTACATAACTCCGTGCACTATGGGTCCCATCTTCTCGCTCCCAATGTTTGCTACATAACTCCGTGCACTGTGGGTCCTATCTCCTCGCTCCCAATGTTTACTACATAACTCCGTGCACTGTGGGTCCCATCTTCCCGCTCCCAATGTTTGCTACATAACTCCGTGCACTGTGGGTCCCATCTTCCCGCTCCCAATATTTGCTTCATCACTCCGTGCACTGTGGGTCCCATCTTCCCTCTCCCAATGTTTGCTACATAACTCCGTGCACTGTGGGTTCCATCTTCCCGCTCCCAATGTTTGCTTCGTAACTCCGTGCACTGTGGGTCCCATCTTCTCGCTCCCAATGTTTGCTACATAACTCCGTGCACTGTGGGTCCCATCTTCTCGCTCCCAATGTTTGTTACATTACTCCGTGCACTGTGGGTCCCATCTTCTCGCTCCCAAAGTTTCCTACATATCTCCGTGCACTGTGGGTCCCATCTTCTCGATCCCAATGTTTGGTACATAACTCCGTGCACTGTGGGTCCCATCTTCTCGGTCCCAGTCTTTGCTACATAACTCCGTGCAATATGTGTCCCATCTTCTCGCTCCCAATGTTTGCTACATCACTCCGTGCACTGTGGGTCCCATCTTCTCGCTCCCAATGTTTGTTACATAACTCCGTGCACTGTGGGTCCCATCTTCTTGCTCCCAATGTTTGCTACATAACTCCGTGCACTATGGATCCCATCTTCGCGGTCCCAATGTTTGCGACATAAATCCGTGCACTGTGGGTCCCATCTTTTCGGTCCCAATGTTTGCTACATAACTCCGTGGACTGTGGGTCCCATCTTCTCGGTCCCAACATTTGCTACATAACTCCGTGCACTGTGGGTCCCATCTTCCCGCTCACAATGTTTGCTTCATAACTCTTGCGCAGTGGGTACCATCTTCTCTCTCCCAATGTTTGCTACATAACTCCGTGCACTGTGGGTCCCATCTTCCCGCTCCCATTGTTTGCTACATAACTCCGTGCACTGTGGGTCCCATCTTCACGCTCCCAATGTTTGCGTCATATCTCCGTGCACTGTGGGTCCCATCTTCCCGCTCCCAATGTTTCCTTCATAACACCGTGCACTGTGGGTCCCATCTTCTAGCTCCAAATGTTTGCGTCATAACTCCGTGCACTGTGGGTCCCATCTTCCCGCTCCCAATGTTTGCTACATATCTCCGTGCACGTGGGTCCCATCTTCCCGCTCCCAATGTTTCCTTCATAACACCGTGCACTGTGGGTCCCATCTTCTAGCTCCCAATGTTTGCTACATATCTCCGTGCACTGTGGGTCCCATCTTCCCGCTCCCGATGCTTGCTACATAACTCCGTGCACTGTGGGTCCCATCTTCTCGGTCCCTATGCTTGCTACATAACTCCGTTCAATGTGGGTCCCATCTTCTCGGTCCCAATGTTTGCTACATAACTCCGTGCACTGTGGGTCCCACCTTCTCGCTCCCAATGTTTGCTACATAACTCTGTGCACTGTAGGTCCCATCTTCCCGCTCCCAATGTTTGCTACATAACTCCGTGCACTGTGGGTCCCATCTTCTCGCTCCCAATGTTTGCTACATAACTCCGTGTACTGTGGGTCCCATCTTCTAGCTCCCAATGTTTGCTACATAACTCCGTGCACTGTGGGTCCCATCTTCTCGCTCCCAATGTTTGCTACATAACTCCGTGCACTGTGGGTCCCATCTTCTCGATTACAATATTTGCTACATTACTCCGTGCACTGTGGGTCCCATCTTCTCGGTCCCAATCTTTGCTACATAACTCCGTGCACTATGCGTCCCATCTTCTCGCTCCCAATGTTTGCTACATAACTCCGTGCACTGTGGGTCCCATCTTCTCGCTCCCAATGTTTGTTACATAACTCCGTGCACTGTGGGTCCCATCTTCTTTCTCCCTATGTTTGCCACATAACTCCGTGCACTATGGGTCCCATCTTCGCGGTCCCAATGTTTGCGACATAACTCCGTGCACTGTGGGTCCCATCTTCTCGGTCCCAATGTTTGCTACATAACTCCGTGCACTGTGGGTCCCATTTTCTCGGTCCCAATATTTGCTACATATCTCCGTGCAATGTGGGTCCCATCTTCTCGCTCCCAATGTTTGCTACATAACTCCGTGCACTGTGGGTCCCATCTTCACGGTCCCAATATTTGCTACATACCTCCGTGCACTGTGGGTCACATCTTCTCGCTCCCAATGTTTGCTACATAACTCCGTGCGCTGTGGGTCCCATCTTCTCGCTCAATGTTTTCTTCATAATCCGTGCACTGTGGGTCCCATATTTTCGCTCCCAATGTGTGCTACATAACTCCTTGCACTGTGGGTCCCATTTTCCCGCTCCCAATGTTTGCTTCATAACTCTTGAGCAGTGGGTACCATCTTCTCTCTCCCAATGTTTGCTACATAACTCCGTGCACTGTGGGTCACATCTTCTCGCTCCAAATGTTTGCGTCATAACTCCGTGCACTGTGGGTCCCATCTTCCCGCTCCCAATGTTTGCTACATAACTCCGTGCACGTGGGTCCCATCTTCCCGCTCCCAATGTTTCATTCATAACACCGTGCACTGTGGGTCCCATCTTCTAGCTCCCAATGTTTGCTACATATCTCCGTGCACTGTGGGTCGCATCTTCCCGCTCCCGATGCTTGCTACATAACTCCGTGCACTGTGGGTCCCATCTTCTCGGTCCCTATGCTTGCTACATAACTCCGTTCAATGTGGGTCCCATCTTCTCGGTCCCAATGTTTGCTACATAACTCCGTGCACTGTGGGTCCCACCTTCTCGCTCCCAATGTTTGCTACATAACTCTGTGCACTGTAGGTCCCATCTTCCCGCTCCCAATGTTTGCTACATAACTCCGTGCACTGTGTGTCCCATCTTCTCGCTCCCAATGTTTGCTACATAACTCCGTGCACTGTGGGTCCCATCTTCTCGCTCCCAATGATTGCTACATATCTCCGTGCACTGTGTGTCCCATCTTCTCGCTCCCAATGTTTGCTACATAACTCCGTGCACTGTGGGTCCCATCTTCTCGCTCCCAATGATTGCTACATATCTCCGTGCACTGTGGGTCCCATCTTCTCGCTCCCAATGTTTGCTACATAACTCCGTGCACTGTGGGTCCCATCTTCCCGCTCCCAATGTTTCTACATAATTCCGTGCAGTGTGGGTCCCATCTTCTCGGTCCCAATATTTGCCACATAAATCGTTGCAATTTGGTTCCCATTTTCTCGCTACCATTGTTTGCTACATAACTCCGTGCACTGTGGGTCCCATCTTCTTGCTCCCAATATTTGCTACATAACTCCGTGCACTGTGGGTACAATCTTCTCGCTCCCAATGTTTACTACATAACTCCGTGCACTATGGGTCCCATCTTCTCGCTCCCAATGTTTGCTACATAACTCCGTGCACTGTGGGTCCTATCTCCTCGCTCCCAATGTTTACTACATAACTCCGTGCACTGTGGGTCCCATCTTCCCGCTCCCAATGTTTGCTACATAACTCCGTGCACTGTGGGTCCCATCTTCCCGCTCCCAATATTTGCTTCATCACTCCGTGCACTGTGGGTCCCATCTTCCCTCTCCCAATGTTTGCTACATAACTCCGTGCACTGTGGGTTCCATCTTCCCGCTCCCAATGTTTGCTTCGTAACTCCGTGCACTGTGGGTCCCATCTTCTCGCTCCCAATGTTTGCTACATAACTCCGTGCACTGTGGGTCCCATCTTCTCGCTCCCAATGTTTGTTACATTACTCCGTGCACTGTGGGTCCCATCTTCTCGCTCCCAAAGTTTCCTACATATCTCCGTGCACTGTGGGTCCCATCTTCTCGATCCCAATGTTTGCTACATAACTCCGTGCACTGTGGGTCCCATCTTCTCGGTCCTAGTCTTTGCTACATAACTCCGTGCAATATGTGTCCCATCTTCTCGCTCCCAATGTTTGCTACATCACTCCGTGCACTGTGGGTCCCATCTTCTCGCTCCCAATGTTTGTTACATAACTCCGTGCACTGTGGGTCCCATCTTCTTGCTCCCAATGTTTGCTACATAACTCCGTGCACTATGGATCCCATCTTCGCGGTCCCAATGTTTGCGACATAAATCCGTGCACTGTGGGTCCCATCTTTTCGGTCCCAATGTTTGCTACATAACTCCGTGGACTGTGGGTCCCATCTTCTCGGTCCCAATATTTGCTACATAACTCCGTGCACTGTGGGTCCCATCTTCCCGCTCACAATGTTTGCTTCATAACTCTTGCGCAGTGGGTACCATCTTCTCTCTCCCAATGTTTGCTACATAACTCCGTGCACTGTGGGTCCCATCTTCCCGCTCCCATTGTTTGCTACATAACTCCGTGCACTGTGGGTCCCATCTTCTCGCTCCCAATGTTTGCTACATAACTCCGTGCACTGTGGGTCCCATCTTCACGCTCCCAATGTTTGCGTCATATCTCCGTGCACTGTGGGTCCCATCTTCCCGCTCCCAATGTTTGCTACATAAATCCGTGCACTGTGGGTCCCACCTTCCCGCTCCAAATGTTTGCTACATAACTCCGTGCACTGTGGGACCCATCTTCCCGCTCCCAATGTTTGCTACATAACTCCGTGCACTGTGGGTCCCATCTTCCCGCTCCCATTGTTTGCTACATAACTCCGTGCACTGTGGGTCCCATCTTCCCGCTCCCAATGTTTGCTACATAACTCCGTGCACTGTGGGTCCCACCTTCTCGCTCCCAATGTTTGCTACATAACTCCGTGCACTGTAGGTCCCATTTTCCCGCTCCCAATGTTTGCTACATAACTCTGTGCACTATGTCTCCCATCTTCTCGCTCCCAATGTTTGCTACATGACTCCATGCACTGTGGGTCCCATCTTCTCGCTCCCAATGATTGCTACATATCTCCGTGCACCGTGGGTCCCACCTTCTCGCTCCCAATGTTTGGTACATAACTCCGTGCACTGTGGGTCCAATCTTCCCGCTCCCAATGTTTGCTACATAACTCCGTGCACTGTGGGTCCCATCTTCTCGCTCCCAATGTTTGCCACATAAATCCTTGCAATGTGGGTCCCATTTTCTCGCTCCCAATGTTTGCTACATAACTCCGTGCATTGTGGGTCCCATCTTCTCGCTCCCAATATTTGCTACATAACTCCGTGCACTGTGGGTCCCATGTTCTCGCTCCCAATGTTTGCTACATAACTCCGTGCAATATGGGTCCCATCTTCTCGGTCCCAATGTTTGCTACATAACTCCGTGCAATGTGGGTCCCATCTTCTCGGTCCCAATGTTTGCTACATAACTCCGTGCACTGTGGGTCCCATCTTCTCGCTCCCAATGTTTGCTACATAACTCCGTGCACTGTGGGTCCCATCTTCTCGGTCCCAATGTTTGCTACATAACTCTGTGCACTGTGGGTCCCATCTTCTCGGTCCCAATGGTTGCTACATAACTACGTGCACAGTGGGTCCCATCTTCTCGCTCCCAATGTTTGCTACGTAACTCCGTGCATTGTGGGTCCCATCTTCTCGCTCCCAATGTTTGCTACATAACTCCGTGCACTGTGGATTCCATCTTCCCGCTCCCAATGTTTGCTTCGTAACTCCGTGCACTGTGGGTCCCATCTTCTCGCTCCCAATATTTGCTACATAACTCCGTGCACTGTGGGTCCCATCTTCCCGCTCCCAATGTTTGCTACATAACTCCGTGCACTGTGGGTCCCATCTTCTTACTCCCAATGTTTGCTACATAATTCCGTGCACTGTGGGTCCCACCTTCTCGCTCCCAATGTTTGCTACATAACTCCGTGCACTGTGGGTCCCATCCCCCCGCTCCCAATGTTTGCTACATAACTCCGTGCAGTGTGGGTCCCATCTTCTCGGTCCCAATATTTGCCACATAAATCGTTGCAATGTGGTTCCCATTTTCTCGCTCCCAATGTTTGCTTCATAACTCTTGAGCAGTGGGACCATCTTCTCTCTCCCAATGTTTGCTACATAACTCCGTGCACTGTGGGTCACATCTTCTCGCTCCAAATGTTTGCGTCATAACTCCGTGCACTGTGGGTCCCATTTTCCCGCTCCCAATGTTTGCTACATAACTCTGTGCACTATGTCTCCCATCTTCTCGCTCCCAATGTTTGCTACATGACTCCATGCACTGTGGGTCCCATCTTCTCGCTCCCAATGATTGCTACATAACTCCGTGCACCGTGGGTCCCACCTTCTCGCTCCCAATGTTTGGTACATAACTCCGTGCACTGTGGGTCCAATCTTCCCGCTCCCAATGTTTGCTACATAACTCCGTGCACTGTGGGTCCCATCTTCTCGCTCCCAATGTTTGCCACATAAATCCTTGCAATGTGGGTCCCATTTTCTCGCTCCCAATGTTTGCTACATAACTCCGTGCATTGTGGGTCCCATCTTCTCGCTCCCAATATTTGCTACATAACTCCGTGCACTGTGGGTCCCATGTTCTCGCTCCCAATGTTTGCTACATAACTCCGTGCAATATGGGTCCCATCTTCCCGCTCCCAATGTTTGCTACATAACTCCGTGCAATGTGGGTCCCAACTTCTTGCTCCCAATGTTTGCTACATAACTCCTTGCACTGTGGGTCCCACCTTCTAGCTCCCAATGTTTGCTACATAACTCCGTGCACTGTAGGTCCCATCTTCCCGCTCCCAATGTTTGCTACATAACTCTGTGCACTATGTATCCCATCTTCTCGATCCCAATGTTTGCTACATAAATCCGTGCACTGTGGGTCACATCTTCTCGCTCCCAATGATTGCTACATAACTCCATGCACTGTGGGTCCCATCTTCTCGCTCCCAATATTTGGTACATATCTCCGTGCACTGTGGGTCCAATCTTCCCGCTCCCAATGATTGCTAGATAACTCCGTGCACTGTGGGTCCCATTTTCTCGCTCCCAATGATTGCCACATAAATCCTTGCAATGTGGGTCCCATTTTCTCGCTCCCAATATTTGCTACATAACTCCGTGCATTGTGGGTCGCATCTTCTCGCTCCCAATGTTTGCTACATAACTCCGTGCACTGTGGGTCCCATGTTCTCGCTCCCAATGTTTGCTACATAACTCCGTGCAATGTGGGTCCCATCTTCTCGGTCCCAATGTTTGCTACATAACTCCGTTCAATGTGGGTCCCATCTTCTCGGTCCCAATGTTTGCTACAAAACTCCGTGCACTGTGGGTCCCATCTTTTCGCTCCCAATGTTTGCTACATAAGTCCATGCACTGTGGGTCCCATCTTCTCGGTCCCAATGTATGCTACATAACTCCGTGCATTGTGGGTCCCATCTTCTCGCTCCTAATGTTTGCTACATAACTCCGTGCACTGTGGGTCTCATCTTCTCGCTCCCAATGTTTGCTACGTAACTCCGTGCACTGTGGGTCCCTTCTTCCCGCTCCCAATGTTTGCTACATAACTCCGTGCACTGTGGGTCCCATCTTCTCGCTCCAAATATTTGCTACATTGCTCCATGCACTGTGATGCCCATCTTCTGGCTCCCAATGTTTGCTATATAACTCCGTGGATTGTGGGTCCCATCTTCTCGATCCCAATATTTGCTCCATAACTCTGTGCACTGTGGGTCCCATCTTCTCGCTCCCAATGTTTGCTACATAACTCCGTGCACTGTGGGTCCCAACTTCTCGGTCCCAATGTTTGCTACATAACTCCGTGCACTGTGGGTCCCATCTTCTCGCACCCAATGTTTGCTACATAACTCCGTGCACTGTGGGTCTCATCTTCTCGCTCCCTATGTTTGCTACATAACTCCGTGCACTGTGAGTCCCATCTTCCCGTTCCCAATGTTTGCTACATAACTCCGTGCACTGTGGGACCCATCTTCTCGCTCCAAATGTTTGCTACATTGCTCCGTGCACTGTGAGGCCCATCTTCTCGCTCCCAATGTTTGCTACATAACTCCGTGCACTATGGGTCACATTTTCTCGCCCCCCATGTTTGCCACATTACTCCGTGCACTGTGGGTCCCATCTTCTCGGTCCCAATGTTTGCTACATAACTCCGTGCACTGTGGGTCCCATCTTCTCGCTCCCAATGTTTGCTACATAACTCCGTGCACTGTGGGTCCCATCTTCTCGCTCCCAATGTTTGCTACATAACTCCGTGCACTGTGGGTCCCATCTTCCCGCTCCCAATGTTTGCTACATAACTCCGTGCACTGTGGGTCCCATCTTCTCGCTCCCAATGTTTGCTACATAGCTCCGTGCACTGTGAGGCCCATATTCTCGTTCCCAATGTTTGCTACATAACTCCGTGCACTATGGGTCCCATTTTCTCGGTCCCAATGTTTACTACATAACTCCGTGCAATGTGGGTCCCATCTTCTCGGTCCCAATATTTGCGACATAACTCCGTGCACAGTGGGTCCCATCTTCTCGCTCCCAATGTTTGCTACATAACTCCGTGCACTGTGGGTCCCATCTCCTCGCTCCCAATGTTTACTACATAACTCAGTGCACTGTGGGTCCCATATTCCCGCTCCCAATGTTTGCTACATAAATCCGTGCACTGTGGGTCCCATCTTCCCGCTCCCAATTTTTGCTTCATAACTCCGTACACTGTGGGTCCCATTTTCTCTCTCCCAATGTTTGCTACAAAACTCCGTGCACTGTGGGTCCCATCTTCCCGCTCCCAATGTTTGCTTCGTAACTCCGTTCACTGTGGGTCCCATCTTCTCGCTCCCAATATTTGCTACATAACTCCGTGCACTGTGGGTCTCATCATCTCGCTCCCAATGTTTGCTACATAACTCCGTGCACTGTGGGTCCCATCTTCTAGCTCCCAATGTTTGCTACATAACTCCGTGCACTGTGGGTCCCATCTTCTCGCTCCCAATGTTTGCTACATAACTCCGTGTACTGTGGGTCCCATCTTCTCGATTACAATGTTTGCTACATAACTCCGTGCACTGTGGGTCCCATCTTCTCGCTCCCAATGTTTGCTACATAACTCCGTGCACTGTGGGTCCCATCTTCTCGATTACAATGTTTGCTACATTACTCCGTGCACTGTGGGTCCCATCTTCCCGCTCCCAATGTTTGCTACATAACTCCGTGCACTGTGGGTCCCCTCTTCTTGCTCCCAATATTTGCTACATAACTCCGTGCACTGTGGGTCCCATCTTCTCGCTCCCAATATTTGGTACATAACTCCATGCACTGTGGGTCCCATCTTCTCGCTCCCAATGATTGCTACATAACTCCGTGCACTGTGGGTCCCATCTTCTCGGTCCCAATGTTTGCCACATAAATCCTTGCAATGTGGGTCCCATTTTCTCGCTCCCAATGTTTGCTAGATAACTCCGTGCACTGTGGGTCCCATCTTCTCGGTCCCAATATTTGCCACATAAATCCTTGCAATGTGGGTCCAATATTCTCGCTCCCAATCTTTGCTACATAACTCCGTGTACTGTGGGTCCCATGTTCTCGCTCCCAATGTTTGCTACATATCTCCGTGCACTGTGGCTCCCATCTTCTCGCTCCCAAAATTTGCTACATAAGTCCGTGCACTGTGGGTCTCATCTTCTCCCTCCCAATGTTTACTACATAACTCCGTGCACTGTGGGTCCCATCTTCCCTTTCCCAATGTTTGCTACATAACTCCGCGCATTTTGGGTCCCATCTTCCCGCTCCCAATATTTGCTTCGTAACTCCGTACACTGTGGGTCCCATCTTCTCGCTCCCAATTTTTGCTACATAACTCCGTGCACTGTGGGTCCCATCTTCTCGCTCCCAAAATTTGCTACATAACTCCGTGCACTGTGGGTCCCATCTTCCCGCTCCCAATGTTTGCTACATAACTCCGTGCACTATGGATCCCATCTTCTCGCTCCCAATGTTTGCTACATAACTCCGTGCACTGTGGGTCCCATCTTCTCGCTCCCAATGTTTGCTACATAACTCCGTGCACTGTGGGTCCCATCTTTTCGGTCCCAATCTACGCTACATAACTCCGTGAACTATGGGTCCCATCTTCTCGCCCCAATGTTTGCTACATAACTCCGTGCACTCTGGGTCCCATCTTCTCACTCCCAATATTTGTTACATAACTCCGTGCACTGTGGGTCCCATCTTCTCGCTCCCAATGTTTGCTACATAACTCCATGCACTATGGGTCCCATCTTCTCGGTCCCAATGTTTGCTGCATAACTCCGTGCACTGTGGGTCCCATCTTCTCGGTCCCAATGTTTGCTACATAACTCCGTGCACTGTGGGTCCTATCTTCTAGCTCCCAATGTTTGGTACATAACTCCGTGCACTGTGGGTCCCATCTTCTCGGTCCCAATGTTTGAACATAACTCCGTGCACTGTGGGTCCCATCTTCTCGCTCCCAATGTTTGCTACATAACTCCGTGCACTGTGGGTAGCATCTTCTCGCTCCCAATGTTTGCTTCATAACTCCGTGCACTGTGGGTCCCATCTTCTCGCTCCCAATACATGCTAGCTAACTCCGTGCACTGTGGGTCCCATCTTCCCGCTCCCAATGTTTGCTTCATAACTCTTCGCGCTGTGGGTCCCATCTTCTCTCTCCCAATGTTTCCTACATAACTCCGTGCACTGTGGGTCCCATCTTCCCGCTCCCAATGTTTGCTACATAACTCCGTGCACTGTGGGTCCCATCTTCTCGCTCCCAATGCTTGCTACATAACTCCGTGCACTGTGGGTCCCATCTTCTCGCTCCCAATGTTTGCTACATAACTCCGTGCACTGTGGGTAACATCTTCAGACCCCCAATATTTCCTACATAACTCTGTGCACTGTGGGTCACATCTTCTCGCTCCCAATGTGTGCTACATAACTCCGTGCACTGTGTGTCCCATCTTCTCGCTCCCAATGTTTGCTACAGAACTCCGTGCAATGTGGGTCCCATCTTCTAGCTCCCAATGTTTGCTACATAACTGCGTGCACTATGGGTCCCATTTTCTCGCTTCCTATGTTTACTATATAACTCCGTGCACTGTGGGTCCCATTTTCTCGGTCCCAATGTTTACTACATAACTCCGAGCACTGTGGGTCCCATCTTTTCGCTCCCAATGTTTTCTACATATCTCCGTGCACTGTGGGTCCCATCTTCTCGCTCCCAATGTTTACTACATAACTCCGTGCACTGTGGGTCCCATCTTCCCGCTCCCAATGTTTGCTTCGTAACTCCGTGCACTGTGGGTCGCATCTTCTCGCTCCCAATTTATGCTACATAACTCCGTGCACTGTGGTTCCCATCTTCTCGCTCCCAATGTTTGCTACACAATTCCGTGCACTGTGGGTCCCATCATCCCGCTCCCAATGTTTACTACATAACTCCGAGCACTGTGGGTCCCATCTTCCCGCTCCCAATGTTTGCTACATAACTCCGTGCACTGTGGGTTACATCTTCTCGCTCCCAATGTTTGCTACATTGCTCCGTGCATTGTGAGGCCCATATTCTCGCTCCCAATGTTTGCTACATAACTCCGTGCACTATGGGTCCCATTTTCTCGCTCCCAATGTTTACTACATAACTCCGTGCACTGTGGGTCCCATCTTCTCGCTCCCAATGTTTGCTACATAACTCCGTGCACTGTGGGTCTCATCTCCTCGCTGCCAATGTTTACTACATAACTCCGTGCACTGTGGGTCCCATCTTTCCGCTCCCAATGTTTGCTACATAACTCCGTGCACTGTGGGTCCCATCTTCCCGCTCCCAATTTTTGCTTCATAACTCCGTGCACTGTGGGTAACATCTTCCCTCTCCCAATGTTTGCTACATAACTCCGTGCACTGTGGGTCCCATCTTCCCGCTCCCAATGTTTGCTTCGTAACTCCGTGCACTGTGGGTCCCATCTTCTCGCTCCCAATGTTTGCTACATAACTCCGTGCACTGTGGGTCCCATCTTCTCGCTCCCAATGTTTGTTACATTACTCCGTGCACTGTGGGTCCCATCTTCTCGCTCCCAAAGTTTCCTACATATCTCCGTGCACTGTGGGTCCCATCTTCTCGATCCCAATGTTTGCTACATAACTCCGTGCACTGTGGGTCCCATCTTCTCGGTCCCAGTCTTTGCTACATAACTCCGTGCACTATGCGTCCCATCTTCTCGCTCCCAATGTTTGCTACATCACTCCGTGCACTGTGGGTCCCATCTTCTCTCTCCCAATATTTGTTACATAACTCCGTGCACTGTGGGTCCCATCTTCTTGCTCCCAATGTTTGCTACATAACTCCGTGCACTATGGGTCCCATCTTCGCGGTCCCAATGTTTGCGACATATCTCCGTGCACTGTGGGTCCCATCTTCTCGCTCCCAATATTTGCTACATAACTCCGTACACTGTGGGTCCCATCTTTTCGGTCCCTATCTATGCTACATAACTCCGTGCACTATGGGTCCCATCTTCTCGCCACAATGTTTGCTACATAACTCCGTGCACTCTGGGTCCCATCTTCTCGCTCCCAATATTTGTTACATAACTCCGTGCACTGTGGGCCCCATCTTCTCGCTCCTAATGTTTACTACATAACTCCATGCACTATGGGTCCCATCTTCTCTGTCCCAATGTTTGCTGCATAACTCCGTGCACTGTGGGTCCCATCTTCTCGGTCCCAATGTTTGCTACATATCTCCGTGCACTGTGGGTCCTATCTTCTAGCTCCCAATGTCTGCTACATAACTCCGAGCACTGTGGGTCCCATTTTCTCGGTCCCAATGTTTGCTACATAACTCCGTGCACTGTGGGTCCCATCTTCTCGCTCCCAATGTTTGTTACATAACTCCGTGCACTGTGGGTAGCATCTTCTCGCTCCCAATGTGTGCTTCATAACTCCGTGCACTGTGGGTCCCATCTTCTCGCTCCCAATACATGCTACCTAACTCCGTGCACTGTGGGTCCCATCTTCACGCTCCCAATGTTTGCTTCATAACTCTTCGCGCTGTGGGTCCCATCTTCACTCTCCCAATGTTTCCTACATAACTCCGTGCACTGTGGGTCCCATCTTGCCGCTCCCAATGTTTGCTACATAACTCCGTGCACTGAGGGTCCCATCTTCTCGCTCCCAATGTTTGCTACATAACTCCGTGCACTGTGGGTCCCATCTTCTCGCTCCCAATGTATGGTACATAACTCCGTGCACTGTGGGTCCCATCTTCCCGCTCCCAATGTTTGCTACATAACTCCGTGCGACTATGGGTCCCATTTTCTCGCTCCCAATGTTTACTACATAACTCCGTGCAATGTGGGTCCCATCTTCTCGGTCCCAATATTTGCGACATAACTCCGTGCACAGTGGGTCCCATCTTCTCGCTCCCAATGTTTGTTACATAACTCCGTGCACTGTGGGTCCCATCTTCTCGGTCCCAGTTTTTGCTACATAACTCCGTGCACTATGCGTCCCATCTTCTCGCTCCCAATGTTTGCTACATCACTCCGTGCACTGTGGGTCCCATCTTCTCTCTCCCAATGTTTGTTACATAACTCCGTGCACTGTGGGTCCCATCTTCTTGCTCCCAATGTTTGCTACATAACTCCGTGCACTATGGGTCCCATCTTCGCGGTCCCAATGTTTGCTACATAACTCCGTGCGACTATGGGTCCCATTTTCTCGCTCCCAATGATTACTACATAACTCCGTGCAATGTGGGTCCCATCTTCTCGGTCCCAATATTTGCGACATAACTCCGTGCACAGTGGGTCCCATCTTCTCGCTCCCAATGTTTGCTACATAACTCCGTGCACTGTGGGTCCCATCTCCTCGCTCCCAATGTTTACTACATAACTCAGTGCACTGTGGGTCCCATCTTCCCGCTCCCAATGTTTGCAACATAACTCCGTGCACTGTGTGTCCCATCTTCCCGCTCCCACTGTTTGCTTCATAACTCCGTGCACTGTGGGTCCCATCTTCTCTCTCCCAATGTTTGCTACAAAACTCCGTGCACTGTGGGTCCCATCATCCCGCTCCCAATGTTTGCTTCGTAACTCCGTGCACTGTGGGTCACATCTTCTCGCTCCCAATGTTTGCTACATAACTCCGTGCACTGTGTGTCCCATCTTCTCGCTACCAATGTTTGCTACATAACTCCGTGCACTGTGGGTCCCATCTTCCCGCCCCCAATGTTTGCTACATAACTCCGTGCACTGTGGGTCCCATCTTCTCGCTCCCAATGTGTGCTACATAACTCCGTGTACTGTGGGTCCCATCTTCTAGCTCCCAATGTTTGCTACATAACTCCGTGCACTGTGGGTCCCATCTTCTCGCTCCCAATGTTTGCTACATAACTCCGTGCACTGTGGGTCCCATCTTCTCGATTACAATATTTGCTACATTACTCCGTGCACTGTGGGTCCCATCTTCTCGGTCCAAATCTTTGCTACATAACTCCGTGCACTATGCGTCCCATCTCCTCGCTCCCAATGTTTGCTACATAACTCCGTGCACTGTGGGTCCCATCTTCTCGCTCCCAATGTTTGTTACATAACTCCGTGCACTGTGGGTCCCATCTTCTTTCTCCCTATGTTTGCTACATAACTCCGTGCACTATGGGTCCCATCTTCGCGGTCCCAATGTTTGCGACATAACTCCGTGCACTGTGGGTCCCATCTTCTCGGTCCCAATGTTTGCTACATAATTCCGTGCACTGTGGGTCCCATTTTCTCGGTCCCAATGTTTGCTACATAACTCCGTGCACTGTGGGTCCCATCTTCTCGCTCCCAATGTTTGCCACATAACTCCGTGCACTGTGGGTCCCATCTTCTCGGTCCCAATATTTGCTACATACCTCCGTGCACTGTGGGTCACATCTTCTCGCTCCCAATGTTTGCTACATAACTCCGTGCGCTGTGGGTCCCATCTTCTCGCTCAATGTTTGCTTCATAATCCGTGCACTGTGGGTCCCATATTTTCGCTCCCAATGTGTGCTACATAACTCCTTGCACTGTGGGTCCCATTTTCCCGCTCCCAATGTTTGCTTCATAACTCTTGAGCAGTGGGTACCATCTTCTCTCTCCCAATGTTTGCTACATAACTCCGTGCACTGTGGGTCACATCTTCTCGCTCCAAATGTTTGCGTCATAACTCCGTGCACTGTGGGTCCCATCTTCCCGCTCCCAATGTTTGCTACATAACTCCGTGCACGTGGGTCCCATCTTCCCGCTCCCAATGTTTCCTTCATAACACCGTGCACTGTGGGTCCCATCTTCTAGCTCCCAATGTTTGCTACATATCTCCGTGCACTGTGGGTCCCATCTTCCCGCTCCCGATGCTTGCTACATAACTCCGTGCACTGTGGTTCCCATCTTCTCGGTCCCAATGCTTGCTACATAACTCCGTTCAATGTGGGTCCCATCTTCTCGTTCCCAATGTTTGCTACATAACTCCGTGCACTGTGGGTCCCACCTTCTCGCTCCCACCTTCTTGCTCCCAATGTTTGCTACATAACTCTGTGCACTGTAGGTCCCATCTTCCCGCTCCCAATGTTTGCTACATAACTCCGTGCACTGTGTGTCCCATCTTCTCGCTCAAAATGTTTGCTACATAATTCCGTGCACTGTGGGTCCCATCTTCTCGCTCCCAATGATTGCTACATATCTCCGTGCACTGTGTGTCCCATCTTCTCGCTCCCAATGTTTTCTACATAACTCCGTGCACTGTGGGTCCCATCTTCTCGCTCCCAATGATTGCTACATATCTCCGTGCACTGTGGGTCCCATCTTCTCGCTCCCAATGTTTGCTACATAACTCCGTGCACTGTGGGTCCCATCTTCCCGCTCCCAATGTTTGCTACATAATTCCGTGCAGTGTGGGTCCCATCTTCTCGGTCCCAATATTTGCCACATAAATCGTTGCAATGTGGTTCCCATTTTCTCGCTACCAATGTTTGCTACATAACTCCGTGCACTGTGGGTCCCATCTTCTTGCTCCCAATATTTGCTACATAACTCCGTGCACTGTGGGTACCATCTTCTCGCTCCCAATGTTTACTACATAACTCCGTGCACTATGGGTCCCATCTTCTCGCTCCCAATGTTTGCTACATAACTCCGTGCACTGTGGGTCCTATCTCCTCGCTCCCAATGTTTACTACATAACTCCGTGCACTGTGGGTCCCATCTTCCCGCTCCCAATGTTTGCTACATAACTCCGTGCACTGTGGGTCCCATCTTCTCGCTCCCAATGTTTGCCACATAAATCCTTGCAATGTGGGTCCCATTTTCTCGCTCCCAATGTTTGCTACATAACTCCGTTCATTGTGGGTCCCATCTTCTCGCTCCCAATATTTGCTACATAACTCCGTGCACTGTGGGTCCCATGTTCTCGCTCCCAATGTTTGCTACATAACTCCGTGCAATATGGGTCCCATCTTCTCGGTCCCAATGTTTGCTACATAACTCCGTGCAATGTGGGTCCCATCTTCTCGGTCCCAATGTTTGCTACATAACTCCGTGCACTGTGGGTCCCATATTCTCGCTCCCAATGTTTGCTACATAACTCCGTGCACTGTGGGTCCCATCTTCTCGGTCCCAATGTTTGCTACATAACTCTGTGCACTGTGGGTCCCATCTTCTCGGTCCCAATGGTTGCTACATAACTACGTGCACAGTGGGTCCCATCTTCTCGCTCCCAATGTTTGCTACATAACTCCGTGCATTGTGGGTCCCATCTTCTCGCTCCCAATGTTTGCTACATAACTCCGTGCACTGTGGGTCCCATCTTCCCGCTCCCAATGTTTGCTTCGTAACTCCGTGCACTGTGGGTCCCATCTTCTCGCTCCCAATATTTGCTACATAACTCCGTGCACTGTGGGTCCCATCTTCCCGCTCCCAATGTTTGCTACATAACTCCGTGCACTGTGGGTCCCATCTTCTTACTCCCAATGTTTGCTACATAATTCCGTGCACTGTGGGTCCCACCTTCTCGCTCCCAATGTTTGCAACATAACTCCGTGCACTGTAGGTCCCATCTTCCCGCTCCCAATGTTTGCTACCTAACTCCGTGCTCTGTGTGTCCCATCTTCTCGCTCCCAATGTTTGCTACATAACTCCGTGCACTGTGGGTCCCATCTTCTCGCTCCCAATGATTGCTACATATCTCCGTGCACTGTGGGTCCCATCTTCTCGCTCCCAATGTTTGCTACATAACTCCGTGCACTGTGGGTCCCATCCTCCCGCTCCCAATGTTTGCTACATAACTCCATGCAGTGTGGGTCCCATCTTCTCGGTCCCAATATTTGCCACATAAATCGTTGCAATGTGGTTCCCATTTTCTCGCTCCCAATGTTTGCTACATAACTCCGTGCACTGTGGGTCCCATCTTCTTGCTCCCAATATTTGCTACATAACTCCGTGCACTGTGGGTACCATCTTCTCGCTCCCAATGTTTGCTACATAACACCGTGCAATGTAGGTCCCATCTTCCCGCTCCCAATGTTTGCTACATAACTCCGTGCACTGTATGTCCCATCTTCTCGCTCCCAATGTTTGCTAGATAACTCCGTGCACTGTGGGTCCCATCTTCTCGCTCCCAATGATTGCTACATAACTCCGTGCACTGTGGGTCCCATCTTCTCGCTCCCAATGTTTGGTACATAACTCCTTGCACTGTGGGTCCCATCTTCCCGCTCCCAATGTTTGCTACATAACTCCGTGCACTATGGGTCCCATCTTCTCGGTCCCAATGTTTGCCACATAAATCCTTGCAATGTGGGTCCCATTTTCTCGCTCCAAATATTTGCTACATAACTCCGTGCACTGTGGGTCCCATCTTCTCGGTCCCAATGTTGGCCACATAAATCCTTGCAATGTGGGTCCCATTTTCTCGCTCCCAATGTTTGCTACATAACTCCGTGCACTGTGGGTCCCATCTTCTCGCTCCCAATGATTGCTACATTACTCCGTGCACTGTGGGTCCCATCTTCTCGCTCCCAATGTTTGCTACATAGCTCAGTGCACTGTGAGGCCGATATTCTCGCTCCCAATGTTTGCTACATAACTCCGTGCACTATGGGTCCCATTTTCTCGCTCCCAATGTTTACTACATAACTCCGTGCAATGTGGGTCCCATCTTCTCGGTCCCAATGTTTACTACATAACTCCGTGCACTGTGGGTCCCATCTTCTCGCTCCCAATGTTTGCTACATATCTCCGTGCACTGTGGGTCCCATCTCCTAGCTCCCAATGTTTACTACATAACTCCGTGCACTGTGGGTCCCATCTTCCCGCTCCCAATGTTTGCTACATAACTCCGTGCACTCTGGGTCCCATCTTCCCGCTCCCAATATTTGCTTCATATCGCCGTGCACTGTGGGTCCCATCTTCCCTCTCCCAATGTTTGCTACATAACTCCATGCACTGTGGGTTCCATCTTCCTGCTCCCAATGTTTGCTTCGTAACTCCGTGCACTGTGGGTCCCATCTTCTCGCTCCCAATGTTTGCTACATAACTCCGTGCACTGTGGGTCCCATCTTCTCGCTCCCAATGTTTGTTACATTACTCCGTGCACTGTGGGTCCCATCTTCTCGCTCCCAAAGTTTCCTACATATCTCCGTGCACTGTGGGTCCCATCTTCTCGATCCCAATGTTTGCTACATAACTCCGTGCACTGTGGGTCCCATCTTCTCGGTCCCAGTCTTTGCTACATAACTCCGTGCACTATGCTTCCCATCTTCTCGCTCCCAATGTTTGCTACATCACTCCGTGCACTGTGGGTCCCATCTTCTCGCTCCCAATGTTTGTTACATAACTCCGTGCACTGTGGGTCCCATCTTCTTGCTCCCAATGTTTGCTACATAACTCCGTGCACTATGGGTCCCATCTTCGCGGTCCCAATGTTTGCGACATAAATCCGTGCACTGTGGGTCCCATCTTTTCGGTCCCAATGTTTGCTACATAACTCCGTGGACTGTGGTTCCCATCTTCTCGCTCCCAATATTTGCTACATAACTCCGTGCACTATGGGTCCCATCTTCCCGCTCCCAATGTTTGCTTCATAACTCTTGCGCAGTGGGTACCATCTTCTCTGTCCCAATGTTTGCTACATAACTCCGTGCACTGTGGGTCCCATCTTCCCGCTCCCATTGTTTGCTACATAACTCCGTGCACTGTGGGTCCCATCTTCTCGCTCCCAATGTTTGCTACATAACTCCGTGCACTGTGGGTCCCATCTTCTCGCTCCCAATGTTTGCGTCATATCTCCGTGCACTGTGGGTCCCATCTTCCCGCTCCCAATGTTTGCTACATAAATCCGTGCACTGTGGGTCCCATCTTCCCGCTCCAAATGTTTGCTTCATAACTCCGTGCACTGTGGGTCCCATCTTCTAGCTCCCAATTTATGCTACATAACTCCGTGCACTGTGGGTCCCATCTTCCCGCTCCCAACGTTTGCTACATAACTCCGTGCACTGTGGGTCACATCTTCCCGCTCCCAATGTTTGCTACATAACTCCGTGCACTGTGGGTTCCAACTTCTTGCTCCCAATGTTTGCTACATAACTCCTTGCACTGTGGGTCCCACCTTCTCGCTCCCAATGTTTGCTACATAACTCCGTGCACTGTAGGTCCCATTTTCCCGCTCCCAATGTTTGCAACATAACTCTGTGCACTATGTATCCCATCTTCTCGCTCCCAATGTTTGCTACATAACTCCGTGCACTGTGGGTCCCATCTTCTCGCTCCCAATGATTGCTACATATCTCCGTGCACTGTGGGTCCCATCTTCTCGCTCCCAATGTTTGGTACATAACTCCGTGCACTGTGGGTCCAATCTTCCCGCTCCCAATGTGTGCTACATCACTCCGTGCACTGTGGGTCCCATCTTCTCGCTCCTAATGTTTGTTACATAACTCCGTGCACTGTGGGTCCCATCTTCTTGCTCCCAATGTTTGCTACATAACTCCGTGCACTATGGGTCCCATCTTCGCGGTCCCAATGTTTGCGACATATCTCCGTGCACTGTGGGTCCCATCTTTTCGGTCCCAATGTTTGCTACATATCTCCGTGGACTGTGGGTCCCATCTTCTCGGTCCCAATATTTGCTACATAACTCCGTGCACTGTGGGTCCCATCTTCCCGCTCCCAATGTTTGCTTCATAACTCTTGCGAAGTGGGTACTATCTTCTCTCTCCCAATGTTTGCTACATAACTCCGTGCACTGTGGGTCCCATCTTCCCGCTCCCATTGTTTGCTACATAACTCCGTGCACTGTGGGTCCCATCTTCTCGCTCCCAATGTTTGCTCCATAACTCCGTGCACTGTGGGTCCCATCTTCTCGCTCCCAATGTTTGCGTCATATCTCCGTGCACTGTGGGTCCCATCTTCCCGCTCCCAATGTTTGCTTCATAACTCCGTGCACTGTGGGTCCCATCTTCCCGCTCCCAATATTTGGTACATCACTCCGTGCACTGTGGGTCCCAACTTCTTGCTCCCAATGTTTGTTACATAACTCCTTGCACTGTGGGTCCCACCTTCTCGCTCCCAATGTTTGCTACATAACTCCGTGCACTGTAGGTCCCTTCTTCCCGCTCCCAATGTTTGCTACATAACTCTGTGCACTATGTATCCCATCTTCTCGCTCCCAATGTTTGCTACATAAATCCGTGCACTGTGGGTCCCATCTTCTCGCTCCCAATGATTGCTACATAACTCCGTGCACTGTGGGTCTCATCTTCTCGCTCCCAATGTATGGTACATAACTCCGTGCACTGTGGGTCCAATCTTCCCGCTCCCAATGATTGCTACATAACTCCGTGCACTGTAGGTCCCATTTTCTCGCTCCCAATGTTTGCCAAATAAATCCTTGCAATGTGGGTCCCATTTTCTCGTTCCCAATATTTGCTACATAACTCCGTGCATTGTGGGTCCCATCTTCTCGCTCCCAATGTTTGCTACATAACTCCGTGCACTGTGGGTCCCATGTTCTCGCTCCCAATGTTTGCTACATAACTCCGTGCAATGTGGGTTCCATCTTCTCGGTCCCAATGCTTGCTACATAACTCCGTTGAATGTGGGTCCCATCTTCTCGGTCCCAATGTTTGCTACATAACTCCGTGCACTGTGGGTCCCATCTTTTCGCTCCCAATGTTTGCTACATAACTCCGTGCACTGTGGGTCCCATCTTCTCGGTCCCAATGTATGCTACATAACTCCGTGACTGTGGGTCCCATCTTCTCGCTCCCAATGTTTGCTACATAACTCCGTGCACTGTGGGTCTCATCTTCTCGCTCCCAAAGTTTGCTACATAACTCCGTGCACTGTGGGTCCCATCTTCTCGCTCCCAATATTTGCTACATTACTCCGTGCACTGTGGGTCCCATCTTCTCGGTCCCAATGTTTGCCACATAAATCCTTGCAATGTGGGTCCAATTTTCTCGCTCCCAATCTTTGCTACATAACTCCGTGCACTGTGGGTCCCATGTTCTCGCTCCCAATGTTTGCTACATATCTCCGTGCACTGTGGGTCCCATCTTCTCGCTCCCAAAATTTGCTACATAAATCCGTGCACTGTGGGTCCCATCTTCTCGCTCCCAATGTTTACTACATAACTCCGTGCACTGTGGGTCCCATGTTCCCGCTCCCAATGTTTGCTACATAACTCCGTACACTATGGGTCCCATCTTCTCGCTCCCAATGTTTGCTACATAACTCCGTGCACTGTGGGTCCCATCTTCTCGCTCCCAATATTTGCTACATAACTCCGTGCACTGTGGGTCCCATCTTTTCGGTCCCTATCTATGCTACATAACTCCGTGCACTATGGGTCCCATCTTCTCGCCCCAATGTTTGCTACATAACTCCGTGCACTCTGGGTCCCATCTTCTCGCTCCCAATATTTGTTACATAACTCCGTGCACTGTGGGCCCCATCTTCTCGCTCCCAATGTTTACTACATAACTCCATGCACTATGGGTCCCATCTTCTCGGTCCAATGTTTGCTGCATAACTCCGTGCACTGTGGGTCCCATCTTCTCGGTCCCAATGTTTGCTACATATCTCCGTGCTCTGTGGGTCCTATCTTCTAGCTCCCAATATTTGCTACATTACTCCGTGCACTGTGGGTCCCATCTTCTCGGTCCCAATGTTTGCTACATAACTCCGTGCACTGTGGGTCCCATCTTCTCGCTCCCAATGTTTGTTACATAACTCCGTGCACTGTGGGTAGCATCTTCTCGCTCCCAATGTGTGTTTCATAACTCCGTGCACAGTGGGTCCCATCTTCTCGCTCCCAATACATGCTACCTAACTCCGTGCACTGTGGGTCCCATCTTCACGCTCCCAATGTTTGCTTCATAACTCTTCGCGCTGTGGGTCCCATCTTCTCTCTCCCAATGTTTCCTACATAACTCCGTGCACTGTGGGTCCCATCTTCCCGCTCCCAATGTTTGCTACATAACTCCGTGCACTGAGGGTCCCATCTTCCCGCTCCCAATGTTTGCTACATAACTCCGTGCACTGTGGGTCCCATCTTCTCGCTCCCAATGTTTGCTACATAGCTCCGTGCACTGTGAGGCCCATATTCTCGCTCCCAATGTTTGCTACATAACTCCGTGCGACTATGGGTCCCATTTTCTCGCTCCCAATGTTTACTACATAACTCCGTGCAATGTGGGTCCCATCTTCTCGGTACTTAATATTTGCGACATAACTCCGTGCACAGTGGGTCCCATCTTCTCGCTCCCAATGTTTGCTACATAACTCCGTGCACTGTGGGTCCCATCTCCTCGCTCCCAATGTTTACTACATAACTCAGTGCACTGTGGGTCCCATCTTCCCGCTCCCAATGTTTGCTACATAACTCCGTGCACTGTGGGTCCCATCTTCCCGCTCCCAATGTTTGCTTCATAACTCCGTGCACTGTGGGTCCCATCTTCTCTCTCCCAATGTTTCCTACAAAACTCCGTGCACTGTGGGTCCCATCATCCCGCTCCCAATGTTTGCTTCGTAACTCCGTGCACTGTGGGTCACATCTTCTCGCTCCCAATGTTTGAACATAACTCCGTGCACTGTGGGTCCCATCTTCTCGCTCACAATGTTTGCTACAATACTCCGTGCACTGTGGGTCCCATCTTCCCGCCCCCAATGTTTGCTACATAACTCCGTGCACTGTGGGTCCCATCTTCTCGCTCCCAATGTTTGCTACATAACTCCGTGTACTGTGGGTCCCATCTTCTAGCTCCCAATGTTTGCTACATAACTCCGTGCACTGTGGGTCCCATCTTCTCGCTCCCAATGTTTGCTACATAACTCCGTGCACTGTGGGTCCCATCTTCTCGATTACAATATTTGCTACATTACTCCGTGCACTGTGGGTCCCATCTTCTCGGTCCCAATCTTTGCTACATAACTCCGTGCACTATGCGTCCCATCTTCTCGCTCCCAATGTTTGCTACATAACTCCGTGCACTGTGGGTCCCATCTTCTCGCTCCCAATGTTTGTTACATAACTCCGTGCACTGTGGGTCCCATCTTCTTTCTCCCTATGTTTGCCACATAACTCCGTGCACTATGGGTCCCATCTTCGCGGTCCCAATGTTTGCGACATAACTCCGTGCACTGTGGGTCCCATCTTCTCGGTCCCAATGTTTGCTACATAACTCCGTGCACTGTGGGTCCCATTTTCTCGGTCCCAATGTTTGCTACATATCTCCGTGCAATGTGGGTCCCATCTTCTCGCTCCCAATGTTTGCTACATAACTCCGTGCACTGTGGGTCCCATCTTCACGGTCCCAATATTTGCTACATACCTCCGTGCACTGTGGGTCACATCTTCTCGCTCCCAATGTTTGCTACATAACTCCGTGCGCTGTGGGTCCCATCTTCTCGCTCAATGTTTTCTTCATAATCCGTGCACTGTGGGTCCCATATTTTCGCTCCCAATGTGTGCTACATAACTCCTTGCACTGTGGGTCCCATTTTCCCGCTCCCAATGTTTGCTTCATAACTCTTGAGCAGTGGGTACCATCTTCTCTCTCCCAATGTTTGCTACATAACTCCGTGCACTGTGGGTCACATCTTCTCGCTCCAAATGTTTGCGTCATAACTCCGTGTACTGTGGGTCCCATCTTCCCGCTCCCAATGTTTGCTACATAACTCCGTGCACGTGGGTCCCATCTTCCCGCTCCCAATGTTTCCTTCATAACACCGTGCACTGTGGGTCCCATCTTCTAGCTCCCAATGTTTGCTACATATCTCCGTGCACTGTGGGTCCCATCTTCCCGCTCCCGATGCTTGCTACATAACTCCGTGCACTGTGGGTCCCATCTTCTCGGTCCCTATGCTTGCTACATAACTCCGTTCAATGTGGGTCCCATCTTCTCGGTCCCAATGTTTGCTACATAACTCCGTGCACTGTGGGTCCCACCTTCTCGCTCCCAATGTTTGCTACATAACTCTGTGCACTGTAGGTCCCATCTTCCCGCTCCCAATGTTTGCTACATAACTCCGTGCACTGTGTGTCCCATCTTCTCGCTCCCAATGTTTGCTACATAACTCCGTGCACTGTGGGTCCCATCTTCTCGCTCCCAATGATTGCTACATATCTCCGTGCACTGTGTGTCCCATCTTCTCGCTCCCAATGTTTGCTACATAACTCCGTGCACTGTGGGTCCCATCTTCTCGCTCCCAATGATTGCTACATATCTCCGTGCACTGTGGGTCCCATCTTCTCGCTCCCAATGTTTGCTACATAACTCCGTGCACTGTGGGTCCCATCTTCCCGCTCCCAATGTTTCTACATAATTCCGTGCAGTGTGGGTCCCATCTTCTCGGTCCCAATATTTGCCACATAAATCGTTGCAATTTGGTTCCCATTTTCTCGCTACCATTGTTTGCTACATAACTCCGTGCACTGTGGGTCCCATCTTCTTGCTCCCAATATTTGCTACATAACTCCGTGCACTGTGGGTACAATCTTCTCGCTCCCAATGTTTACTACATAACTCCGTGCACTATGGGTCCCATCTTCTCGCTCCCAATGTTTGCTACATAACTCCGTGCACTGTGGGTCCTATCTCCTCGCTCCCAATGTTTACTACATAACTCCGTGCACTGTGGGTCCCATCTTCCCGCTCCCAATGTTTGCTACATAACTCCGTGCACTGTGGGTCCCATCTTCCCGCTCCCAATATTTGCTTCATCACTCCGTGCACTGTGGGTCCCATCTTCCCTCTCCCAATGTTTGCTACATAACTCCGTGCACTGTGGGTTCCATCTTCCCGCTCCCAATGTTTGCTTCGTAACTCCGTGCACTGTGGGTCCCATCTTCTCGCTCCCAATGTTTGCTACATAACTCCGTGCACTGTGGGTCCCATCTTCTCGCTCCCAATGTTTGTTACATTACTCCGTGCACTGTGGGTCCCATCTTCTCGCTCCCAAAGTTTCCTACATATCTCCGTGCACTGTGGGTCCCATCTTCTCGATCCCAATGTTTGCTACATAACTCCGTGCACTGTGGGTCCCATCTTCTCGGTCCCAGTCTTTGCTACATAACTCCGTGCAATATGTGTCCCATCTTCTCGCTCCCAATGTTTGCTACATCACTCCGTGCACTGTGGGTCCCATCTTCTCGCTCCCAATGTTTGTTACATAACTCCGTGCACTGTGGGTCCCATCTTCTTGCTCCCAATGTTTGCTACATAACTCCGTGCACTATGGATCCCATCTTCGCGGTCCCAATGTTTGCGACATAAATCCGTGCACTGTGGGTCCCATCTTTTCGGTCCCAATGTTTGCTACATAACTCCGTGGACTGTGGGTCCCATCTTCTCGGTCCCAATATTTGCTACATAACTCCGTGCACTGTGGGTCCTATCTTCCCGCTCACAATGTTTGCTTCATAACTCTTGCGCAGTGGGTACCATCTTCTCTCTCCCAATGTTTGCTACATAACTCCGTGCACTGTGGGTCCCATCTTCCCGCTCCCATTGTTTGCTACATAACTCCGTGCACTGTGGGTCCCATCTTCTCGCTCCCAATGTTTGCTACATAACTCCGTGCACTGTGGGTCCCATCTTCACGCTCCCAATGTTTGCGTCATATCTCCGTGCACTGTGGGTCCCATCTTCCCGCTCCCAATGTTTGCTACATAAATCCGTGCACTGTGGGTCCCACCTTCCCGCTCCAAATGTTTGCTACATAACTCCGTGCACTGTGGGACCCATCTTCCCGCTCCCAATGTTTGCTACATAACTCCGTGCACTGTGGGTCCCATCTTCCCGCTCCCATTGTTTGCTACATAACTCCGTGCACTGTGGGTCCCATCTTCCCGCTCCCAATGTTTGCTACATAACTCCGTGCACTGTGGGTCCCACCTTCTCGCTCCCAATGTTTGCTACATAACTCCGTGCACTGTAGGTCCCATTTTCCCGCTCCCAATGTTTGCTACATAACTCTGTGCACTATGTCTCCCATCTTCTCGCTCCCAATGTTTGCTACATGACTCCATGCACTGTGGGTCCCATCTTCTCGCTCCAAATGATTGCTAAATAACTCCGTGCAACGTGGGTCCCACCTTCTCGCTCCCAATGTTTGGTACATAACTCCGTGCACTGTGGGTCCAATCTTCCCGCTCCCAATATTTGCTACATAACTCCGTGCACTGTGGGTCCCATCTTCTCGCTCCCAATGTTTGCCACATAAATCCTTGCAATGTGGGTCCCATTTTCTCGCTCCCAATGTTTGCTACATAACTCCGTGCATTGTGGGTCCCATCTTCTCGCTCCCAATATTTGCTACATAACTCCGTGCACTGTGGGTCCCATGTTCTCGCTCCCAATGTTTGCTACATAACTCCGTGCAATATGGGTCCCATCTTCTCGGTCCCAATGTTTGCTACATAACTCCGTGCAATGTGGGTCCCATCTTCTCGGTCCCAATGTTTGCTACATAACTCCGTGCACTGTGGGTCCCATCTTCTCGCTCCCAATGTTTGCTACATAACTCCGTGCACTGTGGGTCCCATCTTCTCGGTCCCAATGTTTGCTACATAACTCTGTGCACTGTGGGTCCCATCTTCTCGGTCCCAATGGTTGCTACATAACTACGTGCACAGTGGGTCCCATCTTCTCGCTCCCAATGTTTGCTACGTAACTCCGTGCATTGTGGGTCCCATCTTCTCGCTCCCAATGTTTGCTACATAACTCCGTGCACTGTGGATTCCATCTTCCAGCTCCCAATGTTTGCTTCGTAACTCCGTGCACTGTGGGTCCCATCTTCTCGCTCCCAATATTTGCTACATAACTCCGTGCACTGTGGGTCCCATCTTCCCGCTCCCAATGTTTGCTACATAACTCCGTGCACTGTGGGTCCCATCTTCTTACTCCCAATGTTTGCTACATAATTCCGTGCACTGTGGGTCCCACCTTCTCGCTCCCAATGTTTGCTACATAACTCCGTGCACTGTGGGTCCAATCCTCCCGCTCCCAATGTTTGCTACATAACTCCGTGCAGTGTGGGTCCCATCTTCTCGGTCCCAATATTTGCCACATAAATCGTTGCAATGTGGTTCCCATTTTCTCGCTCCCAATGTTTGCTTCATAACTCTTGAGCAGTGGGACCATCTTCTCTCTCCCAATGTTTGCTACATAACTCCGTGCACTGTGGGTCACATCTTCTCGCTCCAAATGTTTGCGTCATAACTCCGTGCACTGTGGGTCCCATCTTCCCGCTCCCAATGTTTGCTACATAACTCCGTGCACTGTGTGTCCCATCTTCTCGCTCCCAATGTTTGCTACATAACTCCGTGCATTGTGGGTCCCATCTTCTCGCTCCCAATGATTGCTACATATCTCCGTGCACTGTGTGTCCCATCTTCTCGCTCCCAATGTTTGCTACATAACTCCGTGCACTGTGGGTCCCATCTTCTCGCTCCCAATGATTGCTACATATCTCCGTGCACTGTGGGTCCCATCTTCTCGCTCCCAATGTTTGCTACATAACTCCGTGCACTGTGGGTCCCATCTTCCCGCTCCCAATGTTTCTACATAATTCCGTGCAGTGTGGGTCCCATCTTCTCGGTCCCAATATTTGCCACATAAATCGTTGCAATTTGGTTCCCATTTTCTCGCTACCATTGTTTGCTACATAACTCCGTGCACTGTGGGTCCCATCTTTTTGCTCCCAATATTTGCTACATAACTCCGTGCACTGTGGGTACAATCTTCTCGCTCCCAATGTTTACTACATAACTCCGTGCACTATGGGTCCCATCTTCTCGCTCCCAATGTTTGCTACATAACTCCGTGCACTGTGGGTCCTATCTCCTCGCTCCCAATGTTTACTACATAACTCCGTGCACTGTGGGTCCCATCTTCCCGCTCCCAATGTTTGCTACATAACTCCGTGCACTGTGGGTCCCATCTTCCCGCTCCCAATATTTGCTTCATCACTCCGTGCACTGTGGGTCCCATCTTCCCTCTCCCAATGTTTGCTACATAACTCCGTGCAATGTGGGTCCCATCTTCCCGCTCCCAATATTTGCTTCATCACTCCGTGCACTGTGGGTCCCATCTTCCCTCTCCCAATGTTTGCTACATAACTCCGTGCACTGTGGGTTCCATCTTCCCGCTCCCAATGTTTGCTTCGTAACTCCGTGCACTGTGGGTCCCATCTTCTCGCTCCCAATGTTTGCTACATAACTCCGTGCACTGTGGGTCCCATCTTCTCGCTCCCAATGTTTGTTACATTACTCCGTGCACTGTGGGTCCCATCTTCTCGCTCCCAAAGTTTCCTACATATCTCCGTGCACTGTGGGTCCCATCTTCTCGATACCAATGTTTGCTACATAACTCCGTGCACTGTGGGTCCCATCTTCTCGGTCCCAGTCTTTGCTACATAACTCCGTGCAATATGTGTCCCATCTTCTCGCTCCCAATGTTTGCTACATCACTCCGTGCACTGTGGGTCCCATCTTCTCGCTCCCAATGTTTGTTACATAACTCCGTGCACTGTGGGTCCCATCTTCTTGCTCCCAATGTTTCCTACATAACTCCGTGCACTATGGATCCCATCTTCGCGGTCCCAATGTTTGCGACATAAATCCGTGCACTGTGGGTCCCATCTTTTCGGTCCCAATGTTTGCTACATAACTCCGTGGACTGTGGGTCCCATCTTCTCGGTCCCAATATTTGCTACATAACTCCGTGCACTGTGGGTCCCATCTTCCCGCTCACAATGTTTGCTTCATAACTCTTGCGCAGTGGGTACCATCTTCTCTCTCCCAATGTTTGCTACATAACTCCGTGCACTGTGGGTCCCATCTTCCCGCTCCCATTGTTTGCTACATAACTCCGTGCACTGTGGGTCCCATCTTCTCGCTCCCAATGTTTGCTACATAACTCCGTGCACTGTGGGTCCCATCTTCACGCTCCCAATGTTTGCGTCATATCTCCGTGCACTGTGGGTCCCATCTTCCCGCTCCCAATGTTTGCTACATAAATCCGTGCACTGTGGGTCCCACCTTCCCGCTCCAAATGTTTGCTACATAACTCCGTGCACTGTGGGACCCATCTTCCCGCTCCCAATGTTTGCTACATAACTCCGTGCACTGTGGGTCCCATCTTCCCGCTCCCATTGTTTGCTACATAACTCCGTGCACTGTGGGTCTCATCTTCCCGCTCCCAATGTTTGCTACATAACTCCGTGCACTGTGGGTCCCACCTTCTCGCTCCCAATGTTTGCTACATAACTCCGTGCACTGTAGGTCCCATTTTCCCGCTCCCAATGTTTGCTACATAACTCTGTGCACTATGTCTCCCATCTTCTCGCTCCCAATGTTTGCTACATGACTCCATGCACTGTGGGTCCCATCTTCTCGCTCCCAATGATTGCTACATAACTCCGTGCACCGTGGGTCCCACCTTCTCGCTCCCAATGTTTGGTACATAACTCCGTGCACTGTGGGTCCAATCTTCCCGCTCCCAATGTTTGCTACATAACTCCGTGCACTGTGGGTCCCATCTTCTCGCTCCCAATGTTTGCCACATAAATCCTTGCAATGTGGGTCCCATTTTCTCGCTCCCAATGTTTGCTACATAACTCCGTGCATTGTGGGTCCCATCTTCTCGCTCCCAATATTTGCTACATAACTCCGTGCACTGTGGGTCCCATGTTCTCGCTCCCAATGTTTGCTACATAACTCCGTGCAATATGGGTCCCATCTTCTCGGTCCCAATGTTTGCTACATAACTCCGTGCAATGTGGGTCCCATCTTCTCGGTCCCAATGTTTGCTACATAACTCCGTGCACTGTGGGTCCCATCTTCTCGCTCCCAATGTTTGCTACATAACTCCGTGCACTGTGGGTCCCATCTTCTCGGTCCCAATGTTTGCTACATAACTCTGTGCACTGTGGGTCCCATCTTCTCGGTCCCAATGGTTGCTACATAACTACGTGCACAGTGGGTCCCATCTTCTCGCTCCCAATGTTTGCTACGTAACTCCGTGCATTGTGGGTCCCATCTTCTCGCTCCCAATGTTTGCTACATAACTCCGTGCACTGTGGATTCCATCTTCCCGCTCCCAATGTTTGCTTCGTAACTCCGTGCACTGTGGGTCCCATCTTCTCGCTCCCAATATTTGCTACATAACTCCGTGCACTGTGGGTCCCATCTTCCCGCTCCCAATGTTTGCTACATAACTCCGTGCACTGTGGGTCCCATCTTCTTACTCCCAATGTTTGCTACATAATTCCGTGCACTGTGGGTCCCACCTTCTCGCTCCCAATGTTTGCTACATAACTCCGTGCACTGTGGGTCCCATCCTCCCGCTCCCAATGTTTGCTACATAACTCCGTGCAGTGTGGGTCCCATCTTCTCGGTCCCAATATTTGCCACATAAATCGTTGCAATGTGGTTCCCATTTTCTCGCTCCCAATGTTTGCTTCATAACTCTTGAGCAGTGGGACCATCTTCTCTCTCCCAATGTTTGCTACATAACTCCGTGCATTGTGGGTCACATCTTCTCGCTCCAAATGTTTGCGTCATAACTCCGTGCACTGTGGGTCCCATCTTCCCGCTCCCAATGTTTGCTACATAACTCCGTGCACTGTGTGTCCCATCTTCTCGCTCCCAATGTTTGCTACATAACTCCGTGCACTGTGGGTCCCATCTTCTCGCTCCCAATGATTGCTACATATCTCCGTGCACTGTGTGTCCCATCTTCTCGCTCCCAATGTTTGCTACATAACTCCGTGCACTGTGGGTGCCATCTTCTCGCTCCCAATGATTGCTACATATCTCCGTGCACTGTGGGTCCCATCTTCTCGCTCCCAATGTTTGCTACATAACTCCGTGCACTGTGGGTCCCATCTTCCCGCTCCCAATGTTTCTACATAATTCCGTGCAGTGTGGGTCCCATCTTCTCGGTCCCAATATTTGCCACATAAATCGTTGCAATTTGGTTCCCATTTTCTCGCTACCATTGTTTGCTACATAACTCCGTGCACTGTGGGTCCCATCTTCTTGCTCCCAATATTTGCTACATAACTCCGTGCACTGTGGGTACAATCTTCTCGCTCCCAATGTTTACTACATAACTCCGTGCACTATGGGTCCCATCTTCTCGCTCCCAATGTTTGCTACATAACTCCGTGCACTGTGGGTCCTATCTCCTCGCTCCCAATGTTTACTACATAACTCCGTGCACTGTGGGTCCCATCTTCCCGCTCCCAATGTTTGCTACATAACTCCGTGCACTGTGGGTCCCATCTTCCCGCTCCCAATATTTGCTTCATCACTCCGTGCACTGTGGGTCCCATCTTCCCTCTCCCAATGTTTGCTACATAACTCCGTGCACTGTGGGTTCCATCTTCCCGCTCCCAATGTTTGCTTCGTAACTCCGTGCACTGTGGGTCCCATCTTCTCGCTCCCAATGTTTGCTACATAACTCCGTGCACTGTGGGTCCCATCTTCTCGCTCCCAATGTTTGTTACATTACTCCGTGCACTGTGGGTCCCATCTTCTCGCTCCCAAAGTTTCCTACATATCTCCGTGCACTGTGGGTCCCATCTTCTCGATCCCAATGTTTGGTACATAACTCCGTGCACTGTGGGTCCCATCTTCTCGGTCCCAGTCTCTGCTACATAACTCCGTGCAATATGTGTCCCATCTTCTCGCTCCCAATGTTTGCTACATCACTCCGTGCACTGTGGGTCCCATCTTCTCGCTCCCAATGTTTGTTACATAACTCCGTGCACTGTGGGTCCCATCTTCTTGCTCCCAATGTTTGCTACATAACTCCGTGCACTATGGATCCCATCTTCGCGGTCCCAATGTTTGCGACATAAATCCGTGCACTGTGGGTCCCATCTTTTCGGTCCCAATGTTTGCTACATAACTCCGTGGACTGTGGGTCCCATCTTCTCGGTCCCAACATTTGCTACATAACTCCGTGCACTGTGGGTCCCATCTTCCCGCTCACAATGTTTGCTTCATAACTCTTGCGCAGTGGGTACCATCTTCTCTCTCCCAATGTTTGCTACATAACTCCGTGCACTGTGGGTCCCATCTTCCCGCTCCCAATGTTTGCTTCGTAACTCCGTGCACTGTGGGTCCCACCTTCTCGCTCCCAATGTTTGCTACATAACTCCGTGCACTGTAGGTCCCATTTTCCCGCTCCCAATGTTTGCTACATAACTCTGTGCACTATGTCTCCCATCTTCTCGCTCCCAATGTTTGCTACATGACTCCATGCACTGTGGGTCCCATCTTCTCGCTCCCAATGATTGCTACATAACTCCGTGCACCGTGGGTCCCACCTTCTCGCTCCCAATGTTTGGTACATAACTCCGTGCACTGTGGGTCCAATCTTCCCGCTCCCAATGTTTGCTACATAACTCCGTGCACTGTGGGTCCCATCTTCTCGCTCCCAATCTTTGCCACATAAATCCTTGCAATGTGGGTCCCATTTTCTCGCTCCCAATGTTTGCTACATAACTCCGTGCATTGTGGGTCCCATCTTCTCGCTCCCAATATTTGCTACATAACTCCGTGCACTGTGGGTCCCATGTTCTCGCTCCCAATGTTTGCTACATAACTCCGTGCAATATGGGTCCCATCTTCTCGGTCCCAATGTTTGCTACATAACTCCGTGCAATGTGGGTCCCATCTTCTCGGTCCCAATGTTTGCTACATAAGTCCGTGCACTGTGGGTCCCATCTTCTCGCTCCCAATGTTTGCTACATAACTCCGTGCACTGTGGGTCCCATCTTCTCGGTCCCAATGTTTGCTACATAACTCTGTGCACTGTGGGTCCCATCTTCTCGGTCCCAATGGTTGCTACATAACTACGTGCACAGTGGGTCCCATCTTCTCGCTCCCAATGTTTGCTACGTAACTCCGTGCATTGTGGGTCCCATCTTCTCGCTCCCAATGTTTGCTACATAACTCCGTGCACTGTGGATTCCATCTTCCCGCTCCCAATGTTTGCTTCGTAACTCCGTGCACTGTGGGTCCCATCTTCTCGCTCCCAATATTTGCTACATAACTCCGTGCACTGTGGGTCCCATCTTCCCGCTCCCAATGTTTGCTACATAACTCCGTGCACTGTGGGTCCCATCTTCTTACTCCCAATGTTTGCTACATAATTCCGTGCACTGTGGGTCCCACCTTCTCGCTCCCAATGTTTGCTACATAACTCAGTGCACTGTGGGTCCCATCCTCCCGCTCCCAATGTTTGCTACATAACTCCGTGCAGTGTGGGTCCCATCTTCTCGGTCCCAATATTTGCCACATAAATCGTTGCAATGTGGTTCCCATTTTCTCGCTCCCAATGTTTGCTTCATAACTCTTGAGCAGTGGGACCATCTTCTCTCTCCCAATGTTTGCTACATAACTCCGTGCACTGTGGGTCACATCTTCTCGCTCCAAATGTTTGCGTCATAACTCCGTGCACTGTGGGTCCCATCTTCCCGCTCCCAATGTTTGCTACATATCTCCGTGCACGTGGGTCCCATCTTCCCGCTCCCAATGTTTCCTTCATAACACCGTGCACTGTGGGTCCCATCTTCTAGCTCCCAATGTTTGCTACATATCTCCGTGCACTGTGGGTCCCATCTTCCCGCTCCCGATGCTTGCTACATAACTCCGTGCACTGTGGGTCCCATCTTCTCGGTCCCTATGCTTGCTACATAACTCCGTTCAATGTGGGTCCCATCTTCTCGGTCCCAATGTTTGCTACATAACTCCGTGCACTGTGGGTCCCACCTTCTCGCTCCCAATGTTTGCTACATAACTCTGTGCACTGTAGGTCCCATCTTCCCGCTCCCAATGTTTGCTACATAACTCCGTGCACTGTGGGTCCCATCTTCTCGCTCCCAATGTTTGCTACATAACTCCGTGTACTGTGGGTCCCATCTTCTAGCTCCCAATGTTTGCTACATAACTCCGTGCACTGTGGGTCCCATCTTCTCGCTCCCAATGTTTGCTACATAACTCCGTGCACTGTGGGTCCCATCTTCTCGATTACAATATTTGCTACATTACTCCGTGCACTGTGGGTCCCATCTTCTCGGTCCCAATCTTTGCTACATAACTCCGTGCACTATGCGTCCCATCTTCTCGCTCCCAATGTTTGCTACATAACTCCGTGCACTGTGGGTCCCATCTTCTCGCTCCCAATGTTTGTTACATAACTCCGTGCACTGTGGGTCCCATCTTCTTTCTCCCTATGTTTGCCACATAACTCCGTGCACTATGGGTCCCATCTTCGCGGTCCCAATGTTTGCGACATAACTCCGTGCACTGTGGGTCCCATCTTCTCGGTCCCAATGTTTGCTACATAACTCCGTGCACTGTGGGTCCCATTTTCTCCGTTCCAAATTTTTGCTACATATCTCCGTGCAATGTGGGTCCCATCTTCTCGCTCCCAATGTTTGCTACATAACTCCGTGCACTGTGGGTCCCATCTTCACGGTCCCAATATTTGCTACATACCTCCGTGCACTGTGGGTCACATCTTCTCGCTCCCAATGTTTGCTACATAACTCCGTGCGCTGTGGGTCCCATCTTCTCGCTCAATGTTTTCTTCATAATCCGTGCACTGTGGGTCCCATATTTTCGCTCCCAATGTGTGCTACATAACTCCTTGCACTGTGGGTCCCATTTTCCCGCTCCCAATGTTTGCTTCATAACTCTTGAGCAGTGGGTACCATCTTCTCTCTCCCAATGTTTGCTACATAACTCCGTGCACTGTGGGTCACATCTTCTCGCTCCAAATGTTTGCGTCATAACTCCGTGCACTGTGGGTCCCATCTTCCCGCTCCCAATATTTGGTACATCACTCCGTGCACTGTGGGTCCCAACTTCTTGCTCCCAATGTTTGTTACATAACTCCTTGCACTGTGGGTCCCACCTTCTCGCTCCCAATGTTTGCTACATAACTCCGTGCACTGTAGGTCCCTTCTTCCCGCTCCCAATGTTTGCTACATAACTCTGTGCACTATGTATCCCATCTTCTCGCTCCCAATGTTTGCTACATATATCCGTGCACTGTGGGTCCCATCTTCTCGCTCCCAATGATTGCTACATAACTCCGTGCACTGTGGGTCCCATCTTCTCGCTCCCAATGTATGGTACATAACTCCGTGCACTGTGGGTCCAATCTTCCCGCTCCCAATGATTGCTACATAACTCCGTGCACTGTAGGTCCCATTTTCTCGCTCCCAATGTTTGCCAAATAAATCCTTGCAATGTGGGTCCCATTTTCTCGTTCCCAATATTTGCTACATAACTCCGTGCATTGTGGGTCCCATCTTCTCGCTCCCAATGTTTGCTACATAACTCCGTGCACTGTGGGTCCCATGTTCTCGCTCCCAATGTTTGCTACATAACTCCGTGCAATGTGGGTTCCATCTTCTCGGTCCCAATGCTTGCTACATAACTCCGTTCAATGTGGGTCCCATCTTCTCGATCCCAATGTTTGCTACATAACTCCGTGCACTGTGGGTCCCATCTTTTCGCTCCCAATGTTTGCTACATAACTCCGTGCACTGTGGGTCCCATCTTCTCGGTCCCAATGTATGCTACATAACTCCGTGACTGTGGGTCCCATCTTCTCGCTCCCAATGTTTGCTACATAACTCCGTGCACTGTGGGTCTCATCTTCTCGCTCCCAATGTTTGCTACATAACTCCGTGCACTGTGGGTCCCATCTTCTCGCTCCCAATATTTGCTACATTACTCCGTGCACTGTGGGTCCCATCTTCTCGGTCCCAATGTTTGCCACATAAATCCTTGCAATGTGGGTCCAATTTTCTCGCTCCCAATCTTTGCTACATAACTCCGTGCACTGTGGGTCCCATGTTCTCGCTCCCAATGTTTGCTACATATCTCCGTGCACTGTGGGTCCCATCTTCTCGCTCCCAAAATTTGCTACATAAATCCGTGCACTGTGGGTCCCATCTTCTCGCTCCCAATGTTTACTACATAACTCCGTGCACTGTGGGTCCCATGTTCCCGCTCCCAATGTTTGCTACATAAATCCGTACACTATGGGTCCCATCTTCTCGCTCCCAATGTTTGCTACATAACTCCGTGCACTGTGGGTCCCATCTTCTCGCTCCCAATATTTGCTACATAACTCCGTGCACTGTGGGTCCCATCTTTTCGGTCCCTATCTATGCTACATAACTCCGTGCACTATGGGTCCCATCTTCTCGCCCCAATGTTTGCTACATAACTCCGTGCACTCTGGGTCCCATCTTCTCGCTCCCAATATTTGTTACATAACTCCGTGCACTGTGGGCCCCATCTTCTCGCTCCCAATGTTTACTACATAACTCCATGCACTATGGGTCCCATCTTCTCGGTCCAATGTTTGCTGCATAACTCCGTGCACTGTGGGTCCCATCTTCTCGGTCCCAATGTTTGCTACATATCTCCGTGCTCTGTGGGTCCTATCTTCTAGCTCCCAATATTTGCTACATTACTCCGTGCACTGTGGGTCCCATCTTCTCGGTCCCAATGTTTGCTACATAACTCCGTGCACTGTGGGTCCCATCTTCTCGCTCCCAATGTTTGTTACATAACTCCGTGCACTGTGGGTAGCATCTTCTCGCTCCCAATGTGTGTTTCATAACTCCGTGCACTGTGGGTCCCATCTTCTCGCTCCCAATACATGCTACCTAACTCCGTGCACTGTGGGTCTCATCTTCACGCTCCCAATGTTTGCTTCATAACTCTTCGCGCTGTGGGTCCCATCTTCTCTCTCCCAATGTTTCCTACATAACTCCGTGCACTGTGGGTCCCATCTTCCCGCTCCCAATGTTTGCTACATAACTCCGTGCACTGAGGGTCCCATCTTCCCGCTCCCAATGTTTGCTACATAACTCCGTGCACTGTGGGTCCCATCTTCTCGCTCCCAATGTTTGCTACATAGCTCCGTGCACTGTGAGGCCCATATTCTCGCTCCCAATGTTTGCTACATAACTCCGTGCGACTATGGGTCCCATTTTCTCGCTCCCAATGTTTACTACATAACTCCGTGCAATGTGGGTCCCATCTTCTCGGTACTTAATATTTGCGACATAACTCCGTGCACAGTGGGTCCCATCTTCTCGCTCCCAATGTTTGCTACATAACTCCGTGCACTGTGGGTCCCATCTCCTCGCTCCCAATGTTTACTACATAACTCAGTGCACTGTGGGTCCCATCTTCCCGCTCCCAATGTTTGCTACATAACTCCGTGCACTGTGGGTCCCATCTTCCCGCTCCCAATGTTTGCTTCATAACTCCGTGCACTGTGGGTCCCATCTTCTCTCTCCCAATGTTTGCTACAAAACTCCGTGCACTGTGGGTCCCATCATCCCGCTCCCAATGTTTGCTTCGTAACTCCGTGCACTGTGGGTCACATCTTCTCGCTCCCAATGTTTGAACATAACTCCGTGCACTGTGGGTCCCATCTTCTCGCTCACAATGTTTGCTACATAACTCCGTGCACTGTGGGTCCCATCTTCCCGCCCCCAATGTTTGCTACATAACTCCGTGCACTGTGGGTCCCATCTTCTCGCTCCCAATGTTTGCTACATAACTCCGTGTACTGTGGGTCCCATCTTCTAGCTCCCAATGTTTGCTACATAACTCCGTGCACTGTGGGTCCCATCTTCTCGCTCCCAATGTTTGCTACATAACTCCGTGCACTGTGGGTCCCATCTTCTCGATTACAATATTTGCTACATTACTCCGTGCACTGTGGGTCCCATCTTCTCGGTCCCAATCTTTGCTACATAACTCCGTGCACTATGCGTCCCATCTTCTCGCTCCCAATGTTTGCTACATAACTCCGTGCACTGTGGGTCCCATCTTCTCGCTCCCAATGTTTGTTACATAACTCCGTGCACTGTGGGTCCCATCTTCTTTCTCCCTATGTTTGCCACATAACTCCGTGCACTATGGGTCCCATCTTCGCGGTCCCAATGTTTGCGACATAACTCCGTGCACTGTGGGTCCCATCTTCTCGGTCCCAATGTTTGCTACATAACTCCGTGCACTGTGGGTCCCATTTTCTCGGTCCCAATGTTTGCTACATATCTCCGTGCAATGTGGGTCCCATCTTCTCGCTCCCAATGTTTGCTACATAACTCAGTGCACTGTGGGTCGCATCTTCACGGTCCCAATATTTGCTACATACCTCCGTGCACTGTGGGTCACATCTTCTCGCTCCCAATGTTTGCTACATAACTCCGTGCGCTGTGGGTCCCATCTTCTCGCTCAATGTTTTCTTCATAATCCGTGCACTGTGGGTCCCATATTTTCGCTCCCAATGTTTGCTTCATAACTCTTGAGCAGTGGGTACCATCTTCTCTCTCCCAATGTTTGCTACATAACTCCGTGCACTGTGGGTCACATCTTCTCGCTCCAAATGTTTGCGTCATAACTCCGTGCACTGTGGGTCCCATCTTCCCGCTCCCAATGTTTGCTACATAACTCCGTGCACGTGGGTCCCATCTTCCCGCTCCCAATGTTTCCTTCATAACACCGTGCACTGTGGGTCCCATCTTCTAGCTCCCAATGTTTGCTACATATCTCCGTGCACTGTGGGTCCCATCTTCCCGCTCCCGATGCTTGCTACATAACTCCGTGCACTGTGGGTCCCATCTTCTCGGTCCCTATGCTTGCTACATAACTCCGTTCAATGTGGGTCCCATCTTCTCGGTCCCAATGTTTGCTACATAACTCCGTGCACTGTGGGTCCCACCTTCTCGCTCCCAATGTTTGCTACATAACTCTGTGCACTGTAGGTCCCATCTTCCCGCTCCCAATGTTTGCTACATAACTCCGTGCACTGTGTGTCCCATCTTCTCGCTCCCAATGTTTGCTACATAACTCCGTGCACTGTGGGTCCCATCTTCTCGCTCCCAATGATTGCTACATATCTCCGTGCACTGTGTGTCCCATCTTCTCGCTCCCAATGTTTGCTACATAACTCCGTGCACTGTGGGTCCCATCTTCTCGCTCCCAATGATTGCTACATATCTCCGTGCACTGTGGGTCCCATCTTCTCGCTCCCAATGTTTGCTACATAACTCCGTGCACTGTGGGTCCCATCTTCCCGCTCCCAATGTTTCTACATAATTCCGTGCAGTGTGGGTCCCATCTTCTCGGTCCCAATATTTGCCACATAAATCGTTGCAATTTGGTTCCCATTTTCTCGCTACCATTGTTTGCTACATAACTCCGTGCACTGTGGGTCCCATCTTCTTGCTCCCAATATTTGCTACATAACTCCGTGCACTGTGGGTACAATCTTCTCGCTCCCAATGTTTACTACATAACTCCGTGCACTATGAGTCCCATCTTCTCGCTCCCAATGTTTGCTACATAACTCCGTGCACTGTGGGTCCTATCTCCTCGCTCCCAATGTTTACTACATAACTCCGTGCACTGTGGGTCCCATCTTCCCGCTCCCAATGTTTGCTACATAACTCCGTGCACTGTGGGTCCCATCTTCCCGCTCCCAATATTTGCTTCATCACTCCGTGCACTGTGGGTCCCATCTTCCCTCTCCCAATGTTTGCTACATAACTCCGTGCACTGTGGGTTCCATCTTCCCGCTCCCAATGTTTGCTTCGTAACTCCGTGCACTGTGGGTCCCATCTTCTCGCTCCCAATGTTTGCTACATAACTCCGTGCACTGTGGGTCCCATCTTCTCGCTCCCAATGTTTGTTACATTACTCCGTGCACTGTGGGTCCCATCTTCTCGCTCCCAAAGTTTCCTACATATCTCCGTGCACTGTGGGTCCCATCTTCTCGATCCCAATGTTTGCTACATAACTCCGTGCACTGTGGATCCCATCTTCTCGGTCCCAGTCTTTGCTACATAACTCCGTGCAATATGTGTCCCATCTTCTCGCTCCCAATGTTTGCTACATCACTCCGTGCACTGTGGGTCCCATCTTCTCGCTCCCAATGTTTGTTACATAACTCCGTGCACTGTGGGTCCCATCTTCTTGCTCCCAATGTTTGCTACATAACTCCGTGCACTATGGATCCCATCTTCGCGGTCCCAATGTTTGCGACATAAATCCGTGCACTGTGGGTCCCATCTTTTCGGTCCCAATGTTTGCTACATAACTCCGTGGACTGTGGGTCCCATCTTCTCGGTCCCAATATTTGCTACATAACTCCGTGCACTGTGGGTCCCATCTTCCCGCTCACAATGTTTGCTTCATAACTCTTGCGCAGTGGGTACCATCTTCTCTCTCCCAATGTTTGCTACATAACTCCGTGCACTGTGGGTCCCATCTTCCCGCTCCCATTGTTTGCTACATAACTCCGTGCACTGTGGGTCCCATCTTCTCGCTCCCAATGTTTGCTACATAACTCCGTGCACTGTGGGTCCCATCTTCACGCTCCCAATGTTTGCGTCATATCTCCGTGCACTGTGGGTCCCATCTTCCCGCTCCCAATGTTTGCTACATAAATCCGTGCACTGTGGGTCCCACCTTCCCGCTCCAAATGTTTGCTACATAACTCCGTGCACTGTGGGACCCATCTTCCCGCTCCCAATGTTTGCTACATAACTCCGTGCACTGTGGGTCCCATCTTCCCGCTCCCATTGTTTGCTACATAACTCCGTGCACTGTGGGTCCCATCTTCCCGCTCCCAATGTTTGCTACATAACTCCGTGCACTGTGGGTCCCACCTTCTCGCTCCCAATGTTTGCTACATAACTCCGTGCACTGTAGGTCCCATTTTCCCGCTCCCAATGTTTGCTACATAACTCTGTGCACTATGTCTCCCATCTTCTCGCTCCCAATGTTTGCTACATGACTCCATGCACTGTGGGTCCCATCTTCTCGCTCCCAATGATTGCTACATAACTCCGTGCACCGTGGGTCCCACCTTCTCGCTCCCAATGTTTGGTACATAACTCCGTGCACTGTGGGTCCAATCTTCCCGCTCCCAATGTTTGCTACATAACTCCGTGCACTGTGGGTCCCATCTTCTCGCTCCCAATGTTTGCCACATAAATCCTTGCAATGTGGGTCCCATTTTCTCGCTCCCAATGTTTGCTACATAACTCCGTGCATTGTGGGTCCCATCTTCTCGCTCCCAATATTTGCTACATAACTCCGTGCACTGTGGGTCCCATGTTCTCGCTCCCAATGTTTGCTACATAACTCCGTGCAATATGGGTCCCATCTTCTCGGTCCCAATGTTTGCTACATAACTCCGTGCAATGTGGGTCCCATCTTCTCGGTCCCAATGTTTGCTACATAACTCCGTGCACTGTGGGTCCCATCTTCTCGCTCCCAATGTTTGCTACATAACTCCGTGCACTGTGGGTCCCATCTTCTCGGTCCCAATGTTTGCTACATAACTCTGTGCACTGTGGGTCCCATCTTCTCGGTCCCAATGGTTGCTACGTAACTCCGTGCATTGTGGGTCCCATCTTCTCGCTCCCAATGTTTGCTACATAACTCCGTGCACTGTGGATTCCATCTTCCCGCTCCCAATGTTTGCTTCGTAACTCCGTGCACTGTGGGTCCCATCTTCTCGCTCCCAATATTTGCTACATAACTCCGTGCACTGTGGGTCCCATCTTCCCGCTCCCAATGTTTGCTACATAACTCCGTGCACTGTGGGTCCCATCTTCTTACTCCCAATGTTTGCTACATAATTCCGTGCACTGTGGGTCCCACCTTCTCGCTCCCAATGTTTGCTACATAACTCCGTGCACTGTGGGTCCCATCCTCCCGCTCCCAATGTTTGCTACATAACTCCGTGCAGTGTGGGTCCCATCTTCTCGGTCCCAATATTTGCCACATAAATCGTTGCAATGTGGTTCCCATTTTCTCGCTCCCAATGTTTGCTTCATAACTCTTGAGCAGTGGGACCATCTTCTCTCTCCCAATGTTTGCTACATAACTCCGTGCACTGTGGGTCACATCTTCTCGCTCCAAATGTTTGCGTCATAACTCCGTGCACTGTGGGTCCCATCTTCCCGCTCCCAATGTTTGCTACATAACTCCGTGCACTGTGTGTCCCATCTTCTCGCTCCCAATGTTTGCTACATAACTCCGTGCACTGTGGGTCCCATCTTCTCGCTCCCAATGATTGCTACATATCTCCGTGCACTGTGTGTCCCATCTTCTCGCTCCCAATGTTTGCTACATAACTCCGTGCACTGTGGGTCCCATCTTCTCGCTCCCAATGATTGCTACATATCTCCGTGCACTGTGGGTCCCATCTTCTCGCTCCCAATGTTTGCTACATAACTCCGTGCACTGTGGGTCCCATCTTCCCGCTCCCAATGTTTCTACATAATTCCGTGCAGTGTGGGTCCCATCTTCTCGGTCCCAATATTTGCCACATAAATCGTTGCAATTTGGTTCCCATTTTCTCGCTACCATTGTTTGCTACATAACTCCGTGCACTGTGGGTCCCATCTTCTTGCTCCCAATATTTGCTACATAACTCCGTGCACTGTGGGTACAATCTTCTCGCTCCCAATGTTTACTACATAACTCCGTGCACTATGGGTCCCATCTTCTCGCTCCCAATGTTTGCTACATAACTCCGTGCACTGTGGGTCCTATCTCCTCGCTCCCAATGTTTACTACATAACTCCGTGCACTGTGGGTCCCATCTTCCCGCTCCCAATGTTTGCTACATAACTCCGTGCACTGTGGGTCCCATCTTCCCGCTCCCAATATTTGCTTCATCACTCCGTGCACTGTGGGTCCCATCTTCCCTCTCCCAATGTTTGCTACATAACTCCGTGCACTGTGGGTCCCATCTTCCCGCTCCCAATATTTGCTTCATCACTCCGTGCACTGTGGGTCCCATCTTCCCTCTCCCAATGTTTGCTACATAACTCCGTGCACTGTGGGTTCCATCTTCCCGCTCCCAATGTTTGCTTCGTAACTCCGTGCACTGTGGGTCCCATCTTCTCGCTCCCAATGTTTGCTACATAACTCCGTGCACTGTGGGTCCCATCTTCTCGCTCCCAATGTTTGTTACATTACTCCGTGCACTGTGGGTCCCATCTTCTCGCTCCCAAAGTTTCCTACATATCTCCGTGCACTGTGGGTCCCATCTTCTCGATCTCAATGTTTGCTACATAACTCCGTGCACTGTGGGTCCCATCTTCTCGGTCCCAGTCTTTGCTACATAACTCCGTGCAATATGTGTCCCATCTTCTCGCTCCCAATGTTTGCTACATCACTCCGTGCACTGTGGGTCCCATCTTCTCGCTCCCAATATTTGTTACATAACTCCGTGCACTGTGGGTCCCATCTTCTTGCTCCCAATGTTTGCTACATAACTCCGTGCACTATGGATCCCATCTTCGCGGTCCCAATGTTTGCGACATAAATCCGTGCACTGTGGGTCCCATCTTTTCGGTCCCAATGTTTGCTACATAACTCCGTGGACTGTGGGTCCCATCTTCTCGGTCCCAATATTTGCTACATAACTCCGTGCACTGTGGGTCCCATCTTCCCGCTCACAATGTTTGCTTCATAACTCTTGCGCAGTGGGTACCATCTTCTCTCTCCCAATGTTTGCTACATAACTCCGTGCACTGTGGGTCCCATCTTCCCGCTCCCATTGTTTGCTACATAACTCCGTGCACTGTGGGTCCCATCTTCTCGCTCCCAATGTTTGCTACATAACTCCGTGCACTGTGGGTCCCATCTTCACGCTCCCAATGTTTGCGTCATATCTCCGTGCACTGTGGGTCCCATCTTCCCGCTCCCAATGTTTGCTACATAAATCCGTGCACTGTGGGTCCCACCTTCCCGCTCCAAATGTTTGCTACATAACTCCGTGCACTGTGGGACCCATCTTCCCGCTCCCAATGTTTGCTACATAACTCCGTGCACTGTGGGTCCCATCTTCCCGCTCCCATTGTTTGCTACATAACTCCGTGCACTGTGGGTCCCATCTTCCCGCTCCCAATGTTTGCTACATAACTCCGTGCACTGTGGGTCCCACCTTCTCGCTCCCAATGTTTGCTACATAACTCCGTGCACTGTAGGTCCCATTTTCCCGCTCCCAATGTTTGCTACATAACTCTGTGCACTATGTCTCCCATCTTCTCGCTCCCAATGTTTGCTACATGACTCCATGCACTGTGGGTCCCATCTTCTCGCTCCCAATGATTGCTACATAACTCCGTGCACCGTGGGTCCCACCTTCTCGCTCCCAATGTTTGGTACATAACTCCGTGCACTGTGGGTCCAATCTTCCCGCTCCCAATGTTTGCTACATAACTCCGTGCACTGTGGGTCCCATCTTCTCGCTCCCAATGTTTGCCACATAAATCCTTGCAATGTGGGTCCCATTTTCTCGCTCCCAATGTTTGCTACATAACTCCGTGCATTGTGGGTCCCATCTTCTCGCTCCCAATATTTGCTACATAACTCCGTGCACTGTGGGTCCCATGTTCTCGCTCCCAATGTTTGCTACATAACTCCGTGCAATATGGGTCCCATCTTCTCGGTCCCAATGTTTGCTACATAACTCCGTGCAATGTGGGTCCCATCTTCTCGGTCCCAATGTTTGCTACATAACTCCGTGCACTGTGGGTCCCATCTTCTCGCTCCCAATGTTTGCTACATAACTCCGTGCACTGTGGGTCCCATCTTCTCGGTCCCAATGTTTGCTACATAACTCTGTGCACTGTGGGTCCCATCTTCTCGGTCCCAATGGTTGCTACATAACTACGTGCACAGTGGGTCCCATCTTCTCGCTCCCAATGTTTGCTACGTAACTCCGTGCATTGTGGGTCCCATCTTCTCGCTCCCAATGTTTGCTACATAACTCCGTGCACTGTGGATTCCATCTTCCCGCTCCCAATGTTTGCTTCGTAACTCCGTGCACTGTGGGTCCCATCTTCTCGCTCCCAATATTTGCTACATAACTCCGTGCACTGTGGGTCCCATCTTCCCGCTCCCAATGTTTGCTACATAACTCCGTGCACTGTGGGTCCCATCTTCTTACTCCCAATGTTTGCTACATAATTCCGTGCACTGTGGGTCCCACCTTCTCGCTCCCAATGTTTGCTACATAACTCCGTGCACTGTGGGTCCCATCCTCCCGCTCCCAATGTTTGCTACATAACTCCGTGCAGTGTGGGTCCCATCTTCTCGGTCCCAATATTTGCCACATAAATCGTTGCAATGTGGTTCCCATTTTCTCGCTCCCAATGTTTGCTTCATAACTCTTGAGCAGTGGGACCATCTTCTCTCTCCCAATGTTTGCTACATAACTCCGTGCACTGTGGGTCACATCTTCTCGCTCCAAATGTTTGCGTCATAACTCCGTGCACTGTGGGTCCCATCTTCCCGCTCCCAATGTTTGCTACATAACTCCGTGCACTGTGTGTCCCATCTTCTCGCTCCCAATGTTTGCTACATAACTCCGTGCACTGTGGGTCCCATCTTCTCGCTCCCAATGATTGCTACATATCTCCGTGCACTGTGTGTCCCATCTTCTCGCTCCCAATGTTTGCTACATAACTCCGTGCACTGTGGGTCCCATCTTCTCGCTCCCAATGATTGCTACATATCTCCGTGCACTGTGGGTCCCATCTTCTCGCTCCCAATGTTTGCTACATAACTCCGTGCACTGTGGGTCCCATCTTCCCGCTCCCAATGTTTCTACATAATTCCGTGCAGTGTGGGTCCCATCTTCTCGGTCCCAATATTTTCCACATAAATCGTTGCAATTTGGTTCCCATTTTCTCGCTACCATTGTTTGCTACATAACTCCGTGCACTGTGGGTCCCATCTTCTTGCTCCCAATATTTGCTACATAACTCCGTGCACTGTGGGTACAATCTTCTCGCTCCCAATGTTTACTACATAACTCCGTGCACTATGGGTCCCATCTTCTCGCTCCCAATGTTTGCTACATAACTCCGTGCACTGTGGGTCCTATCTCCTCGCTCCCAATGTTTACTACATAACTCCGTGCACTGTGGGTCCCATCTTCCCGCTCCCAATGTTTGCTACATAACTCCGTGCACTGTGGGTCCCATCTTCCCGCTCCCAATATTTGCTTCATCACTCCGTGCACTGTGGGTCCCATCTTCCCTCTCCCAATGTTTGCTACATAACTCCGTGCACTGTGGGTTCCATCTTCCCGCTCCCAATGTTTGCTTCGTAACTCCGTGCACTGTGGGTCCCATCTTCTCGCTCCCAATGTTTGCTACATAACTCCGTGCACTGTGGGTCCCATCTTCTCGCTCCCAATGTTTGTTACATTACTCCGTGCACTGTGGGTCCCATCTTCTCGCTCCCAAAGTTTCCTACATATCTCCGTGCACTGTGGGTCCCATCTTCTCGATCCCAATGTTTGGTACATAACTCCGTGCACTGTGGGTCCCATCTTCTCGGTCCCAGTCTTTGCTACATAACTCCGTGCAATATGTGTCCCATCTTCTCGCTCCCAATGTTTGCTACATCACTCCGTGCACTGTGGGTCCCATCTTCTCGCTCCCAATGTTTGTTACATAACTCCGTGCACTGTGGGTCCCATCTTCTTGCTCCCAATGTTTGCTACATAACTCCGTGCACTATGGATCCCATCTTCGCGGTCCCAATGTTTGCGACATAAATCCGTGCACTGTGGGTCCCATCTTTTCGGTCCCAATGTTTGCTACATAACTCCGTGGACTGTGGGTCCCATCTTCTCGGTCCCAACATTTGCTACATAACTCCGTGCACTGTGGGTCCCATCTTCCCGCTCACAATGTTTGCTTCATAACTCTTGCGCAGTGGGTACCATCTTCTCTCTCCCAATGTTTGCTACATAACTCCGTGCACTGTGGGTCCCATCTTCCCGCTCCCATTGTTTGCTACATAACTCCGTGCACTGTGGGTCCCATCTTCACGCTCCCAATGTTTGCGTCATATCTCCGTGCACTGTGGGTCCCATCTTCCCGCTCCCAATGTTTGCTACATAAATCCGTGCACTGTGGGTAACATCTTCCCGCTCCAAATGTTTGCTACATAACTCCGTGCACTGTGGGACCCATCTTCCCGCTCCCAATGTTTGCTACATAACTCCGTGCACTGTGGGTCCCATCTTCCCGCTCCCATTGTTTGCTACATAACTCCGTGCACTGTGGGTCCCATCTTCCCGCTCCCAATGTTTGCTACATAACTCCGTGCACTGTGGGTCCCACCTTCTCGCTCCCAATGTTTGCTACATAACTCCGTGCACTGTAGGTCCCATTTTCCCGCTCCCAATGTTTGCTACATAACTCTGTGCACTATGTCTCCCATCTTCTCGCTCCCAATGTTTGCTACATGACTCCATGCACTGTGGGTCCCATCTTCTCGCTCCCAATGATTGCTACATAACTCCGTGCACCGTGGGTCCCACCTTCTCGCTCCCAATGTTTGGTACATAACTCCGTGCACTGTGGGTCCAATCTTCCCGCTCCCAATGTTTGCTACATAACTCCGTGCACTGTGGGTCCCATCTTCTCGCTCCCAATCTTTGCCACATAAATCCTTGCAATGTGGGTCCCATTTTCTCGCTCCCAATGTTTGCTACATAACTCCGTGCATTGTGGGTCCCATCTTCTCGCTCCCAATATTTGCTACATAACTCCGTGCACTGTGGGTCCCATGTTCTCGCTCCCAATGTTTGCTACATAACTCCGTGCAATATGGGTCCCATCTTCTCGGTCCCAATGTTTGCTACATAACTCCGTGCAATGTGGGTCCCATCTTCTCGGTCCCAATGTTTGCTACATAAGTCCGTGCACTGTGGGTCCCATCTTCTCGCTCCCAATGTTTGCTACATAACTCCGTGCACTGTGGGTCCCATCTTCTCGGTCCCAATGTTTGCTACATAACTCTGTGCACTGTGGGTCCCATCTTCTCGGTCCCAATGGTTGCTACATAACTACGTGCACAGTGGGTCCCATCTTCTCGCTCCCAATGTTTGCTACGTAACTCCGTGCATTGTGGGTCCCATCTTCTCGCTCCCAATGTTTGCTACATAACTCCGTGCACTGTGGATTCCATCTTCCCGCTCCCAATGTTTGCTTCGTAACTCCGTGCACTGTGGGTCCCATCTTCTCGCTCCCAATATTTGCTACATAACTCCGTGCACTGTGGGTCCCATCTTCCCGCTCCCAATGTTTGCTACATAACTCCGTGCACTGTGGGTCCCATCTTCTTACTCCCAATGTTTGCTACATAATTCCGTGCACTGTGGGTCCCACCTTCTCGCTCCCAATGTTTGCTACATAACTCAGTGCACTGTGGGTCCCATCCTCCCGCTCCCAATGTTTGCTACATAACTCCGTGCAGTGTGGGTCCCATCTTCTCGGTCCCAATATTTGCCACATAAATCGTTGCAATGTGGTTCCCATTTTCTCGCTCCCAATGTTTGCTTCATAACTCTTGAGCAGTGGGACCATCTTCTCTCTCCCAATGTTTGCTACATAACTCCGTGCACTGTGGGTCACATCTTCTCGCTCCAAATGTTTGCGTCATAACTCCGTGCACTGTGGGTCCCATCTTCCCGCTCCCAATGTTTGCTACATATCTCCGTGCACGTGGGTCCCATCTTCCCGCTCCCAATGTTTCCTTCATAACACCGTGCACTGTGGGTCCCATCTTCTAGCTCCCAATGTTTGCTACATATCTCCGTGCACTGTGGGTCCCATCTTCCCGCTCCCGATGCTTGCTACATAACTCCGTGCACTGTGGGTCCCATCTTCTCGGTCCCTATGCTTGCTACATAACTCCGTTCAATGTGGGTCCCATCTTCTCGGTCCCAATGTTTGCTACATAACTCCGTGCACTGTGGGTCCCACCTTCTCGCTCCCAATGTTTGCTACATAACTCTGTGCACTGTAGGTCCCATCTTCCCGCTCCCAATGTTTGCTACATAACTCCGTGCACTGTGGGTCCCATCTTCTCGCTCCCAATGTTTGCTACATAACTCCGTGTACTGTGGGTCCCATCTTCTAGCTCCCAATGTTTGCTACATAACTCCGTGCACTGTGGGTCCCATCTTCTCGCTCCCAATGTTTGCTACATAACTCCGTGCACTGTGGGTCCCATCTTCTCGATTACAATATTTGCTACATTACTCCGTGCACTGTGGGTCCCATCTTCTCGGTCCCAATCTTTGCTACATAACTCCGTGCACTATGCGTCCCATCTTCTCGCTCCCAATGTTTGCTACATAACTCCGTGCACTGTGGGTCCCATCTTCTCGCTCCCAATGTTTGTTACATAACTCCGTGCACTGTGGGTCCCATCTTCTTTCTCCCTATGTTTGCCACATAACTCCGTGCACTATGGGTCCCATCTTCGCGGTCCCAATGTATTGCGACATAACTCCGTGCACTGTGGGTCCCATCTTCTCGGTCCCAATGTTTGCTACATAACTCCGTGCACTGTGGGTCCCATTTTCTCGGTCCCAATATTTGCTACATATCTCCGTGCAATGTGGGTCCCATCTTCTCGCTCCCAATGTTTGCTACATAACTCCGTGCACTGTGGGTCCCATCTTCACGGTCCCAATATTTGCTACATACCTCCGTGCACTGTGGGTCACATCTTCTCGCTCCCAATGTTTGCTACATAACTCCGTGCGCTGTGGGTCCCATCTTCTCGCTCAATGTTTTCTTCATAATCCGTGCACTGTGGGTCCCATATTTTCGCTCCCAATGTGTGCTACATAACTCCTTGCACTGTGGGTCCCATTTTCCCGCTCCCAATGTTTGCTTCATAACTCTTGAGCAGTGGGTACCATCTTCTCTCTCCCAATGTTTGCTACATAACTCCGTGCACTGTGGGTCACATCTTCTCGCTCCAAATGTTTGCGTCATAACTCCGTGCACTGTGGGTCCCATCTTCCCGCTCCCAATGTTTGCTACATAACTCCGTGCACGTGGGTCCCATCTTCCCGCTCCCAATGTTTCCTTCATAACACCGTGCACTGTGGGTCCCATCTTCTAGCTCCCAATGTTTGCTACATATCTCCGTGCACTGTGGGTCCCATCTTCCCGCTCCCGATGCTTGCTACATAACTCCGTGCACTGTGGGTCCCATCTTCTCGGTCCCTATGCTTGCTACATAACTCCGTTCAATGTGGGTCCCATCTTCTCGGTCCCAATGTTTGCTACATAACTCCGTGCACTGTGGGTCCCACCTTCTCGCTCCCAATGTTTGCTACATAACTCTGTGCACTGTAGGTCCCATCTTCCCGCTCCCAATGTTTGCTACATAACTCCGTGCACTGTGTGTCCCATCTTCTCGCTCCCAATGTTTGCTACATAACTCCGTGCACTGTGGGTCCCATCTTCTCGCTCCCAATGATTGCTACATATCTCCGTGCACTGTGTGTCCCATCTTCTCGCTCCCAATGTTTGCTACATAACTCCGTGCACTGTGGGTCCCATCTTCTCGCTCCCAATGATTGCTACATATCTCCGTGCACTGTGGGTCCCATCTTCTCGCTCCCAATGTTTGCTACATAACTCCGTGCACTGTGGGTCCCATCTTCCCGCTCCCAATGTTTCTACATAATTCCGTGCAGTGTGGGTCCCATCTTCTCGGTCCCAATATTTGCCACATAAATCGTTGCAATTTGGTTCCCATTTTCTCGCTACCATTGTTTGCTACATAACTCCGTGCACTGTGGGTCCCATCTTCTTGCTCCCAATATTTGCTACATAACTCCGTGCACTGTGGGTACAATCTTCTCGCTCCCAATGTTTACTACATAACTCCGTGCACTATGGGTCCCATCTTCTCGCTCCCAATGTTTGCTACATAACTCCGTGCACTGTGGGTCCTATCTCCTCGCTCCCAATGTTTACTACATAACTGCGTGCACTGTGGGTCCCATCTTCCCGCTCCCAATGTTTGCTACATAACTCCGTGCACTGTGGGTCCCATCTTCCCGCTCCCAATATTTGCTTCATCACTCCGTGCACTGTGGGTCCCATCTTCCCTCTCCCAATGTTTGCTACATAACTCCGTGCACTGTGGGTTCCATCTTCCCGCTCCCAATGTTTGCTTCGTAACTCCGTGCACTGTGGGTCCCATCTTCTCGCTCCCAATGTTTGCTACATAACTCCGTGCACTGTGGGTCCCATCTTCTCGCTCCCAATGTTTGTTACATTACTCCGTGCACTGTGGGTCCCATCTTCTCGCTCCCAAAGTTTCCTACATATCTCCGTGCACTGTGGGTCCCATCTTCTCGATCCCAATGTTTGCTACATAACTCCGTGCACTGTGGATCCCATCTTCTCGGTCCCAGTCTTTGCTACATAACTCCGTGCAATATGTGTCCCATCTTCTCGCTCCCAATGTTTGCTACATCACTCCGTGCACTGTGGGTCCCATCTTCTCGCTCCCAATGTTTGTTACATAACTCCGTGCACTGTGGGTCCCATCTTCTTGCTCCCAATGTTTGCTACATAACTCCGTGCACTATGGATCCCATCTTCGCGGTCCCAATGTTTGCGACATAAATCCGTGCACTGTGAGTCCCATCTTTTCGGTCCCAATGTTTGCTACATAACTCCGTGGACTGTGGGTCCCATCTTCTCGGTCCCAATATTTGCTACATAACTCCGTGCACTGTGGGTCCCATCTTCCCGCTCACAATGTTTGCTTCATAACTCTTGCGCAGTGGGTACCATCTTCTCTCTCCCAATGTTTGCTACATAACTCCGTGCACTGTGGGTCCCATCTTCCCGCTCCCATTGTTTGCTACATAACTCCGTGCACTGTGGGTCCCATCTTCTCGCTCCCAATGTTTGCTACATAACTCCGTGCACTGTGGGTCCCATCTTCACGCTCCCAATGTTTGCGTCATATCTCCGTGCACTGTGGGTCCCATCTTCCCGCTCCCAATGTTTGCTACATAAATCCGTGCACTGTGGGTCCCACCTTCCCGCTCCAAATGTTTGCTACATAACTCCGTGCACTGTGGGACCCATCTTCCCGCTCCCAATGTTTGCTACATAAC